>NC_068550.1:13904201-14176701 GCF_026212275.2 Microplitis demolitor | reverse complement strand
AACTTGAACCACCAATGGTTATCAGTCCAAGTTAACCGAGTTGGATTACAGATTATTTAGCATTATTTCAAAAATTTCATCATTAAAAAAACAAAATGTTATTCTCGAATATTTTTAATGGCTGAATTTGCCCCAGGTATAGAGAATCAGCCGAAAGTAGATTAATATATTAAATTTTTTTTTAATTTGATGATAAAAATATGAATTATTTTTTCAGAATTTTCGGATGGTCCACTTTGCCGCAGGTGCCATGTGTAGGGCTAAAAATGCGCAAATATGTCGGATTTATAGCAATTAAACGGAAAAAAAATAAATATATTTTTTTTTTTTCATTTTGGGAGTACTCCATTCTGCCTACTCTACTCCCTTTTGCCCCCCAACCCCTCTTTTCCTAGTAGTGCTACTTGATCTTACTCTTAATTTATTTATTTATATCAAATCATGAAATTACAAATTAATAAATATATGTCATTACTCAACAGACGATTTGAAGTTCATTAAATAAAACTACATGTCACCTCATCTTTACGATCTAATATTTTTGAATTAAATTGTAATTAAATAATTTAATAAGCAAAAAAATCATGATTATCTAGACATCAGATTTAGCACAGTGGATAGCGTCCTGGCCTAGCAAACAGAAGGATCTCTGTTCAAACCCCGGTAGCGCCCAAATAATTTTATTCGTTATTTCCCATTAATTCAGTAATTAGTTAATTACACTCCGATGTTATGTCGATAAAAATGGGATCAAACTTTTTTTTAATTATATTCATTAATTTAAATAATATTATTTTAGATCGAGCATTGGGCGAGCCTTAGATTTTTTGCTTCCCGAGGATTTGCCGAGGCTTGATTTTTTGTTTCCCAAGCCTTAGCCAAGGCTCGATTTTTCGTTTCCTAAGGCTTGGCCCAAGCCTGTTTTTTTTGTTTGCCAAGGCTTGGGGACATAGTTATCATCCTAGGCATGGGCCAATCCTTGGCCCGATGTTCATCCAAGACTTGCGCCAAGGCTCGGAACTCTGGCATGACGACTGGCCACTGGTCCGAGCCTTGTCCAGTGGTCCCTTCTTACCAGGGTACTACAAGATAGAAATAATCAGATACTATAGAGTAAATTTCACAAGTTGTATTAATAAAAGTTACAATGCAACTATCGTAAAATGAATGAGTCGCTAATGTAGAATTTCTTCAAACATAAAAGTAGGATTAGAAGTCAACGGAATAAAATTTATTTTCTTAAAAAAGTAGAACTTACCATAAAAAAAAAAAATTATCATTTTGTATTTTTTTTTTTTAATAATTAAATTGAGAAGGTAAATACAATGTCGAAATAAAAATAAAACATGTTGAAATAATAATAATAAAACATTTATTTAATATTTTTTAAAATGTTCTCTTTTCGTATATAAAATTTATTAATTATTATTAATTATTAATTAATTTAACTTATAAGTTATTATATCACATCAGGTTCAAAAAGTATTATACTTGTATCTTTTTGAATAAAAATAACTCATTCCTTTATATCCGAAATATGTACATGTAGGAAATTTAAAAAACCATAGGTGCAATTTTTTCGAAAATTTTTTTTTTATAATTTATCATTTTTAAAAAAATCCAAAAATTATTAGGCGTCGGCTAACTTCAGAAAGAAACACTAAATGTCCATAATTTGAGGTTATTGAAATGTTTACCTCATCGCCAAGTCGGATAAAATCATTCATTGTCGACAAATGAATAATATTCTGTAACAAAATTAGAAGAATTGAATTTATTAAAAAAAAAAAAAAATTAATTCTTTTAGAATCATTCATTCTATGACAATGATACTACTTGTTCATAAAAATAAACTTCATGTCCAGATAAATAATTTTAAAACGAACAATACACCAACAGAATATTTAGTTTAATAAGAAATGAATAGTAATAAATATACTTACACTACAAAATTATTATATTCCTTAATTTATGTAGGTTTGTAATGAAGAAGGTACAGTTTTTTTTTTTTTCAATTTTTTATTTATCATTGTCCAAAGAATGTCATGAAAAATAACCTCTATTTCTGCACTACAGTGTAGGTAAAGATGCACTGATTTATGAATATATATAGTTGAACCACAAATAATTCGAACGAAATAGATGTCATCATTTGTATATCAGGAGACACGGTAGTGTCTCGCGCCAAGTACACGTTCAATCACATGTATATGTGTGAAGTGTCATGGCGCGAGCCTACCGTGTATTTATACCGTAAACATAGTGGTTTTTAGCTCTCATTTTTAAAAAGTTTTTCAAAATAATAAATTTTCACAAAATTCCTTCTCTATTCGAAAGATAATTGATTGTTCGTCTTAAAATTATAAAACTTTATTCCTTTTAGTTATGAGAACTAATTTAAATAATGAAATAAGGCCCACATATACTATAGCACCCCCAATTTAGACACTTTAATAAATTTTTTCATGCGTTAGGGGCACTGCCAGAGAATATAAAGTTTTAAGAAAAGCCACGATTGAGTAAAACTGAAATTTTTTTATAGCAATGATTCATTATTGCGCCACCAGCGGTGCTTCGGTCTGTATTTTTTACTATAGTTTCATACGGAAATTTTTTACGAGCATAAATAAATACGTTTCATAATCATAAATAAATCCGTTTTGATATTTAAGATGAATTTTCTTTATTTGACGTCGGTGTTCATTATTATAATTTCAATCAATTTTCCTCGATTTTGCATAAATACTACAGAGAAAACTATACATTTTACTTTAGTCTTACTTGAAATTGTTGTGAGTTGCATGCGAATTGTCATAAGTAGAAGAAAAAACTTGACAATTCATTCAATCAAACTAATGTCAATTTTTTACCAATTAGCTCAAATAAAATTAAATTGAAGAACTCCAAATAGCTACTTTAGATTGAAATTGACAGTAATTTGACATTGAAATTACTAAAAATTTGCTGCACGAATTTGTCGCCAATTTAACAGCAAAAGTTTAAAAGAACAATTTACGGTAAATTTTTGCTAAATTTCGAGGTAACACTTTTTGCTACACATGAAAGTCGGAAATGTTCATTCTTACCATTTAAGAAGGTAATCAAATTTATACTTAAAAATGTCTACAACTTGAATATAAAAAAATAGTTTACAATTTTTTAAGTGAAATTAACAATAAATTGGAGTAAAAATTTACCTGGAAATTGACGAAAAATTTTTCTAGTAAGCTTTCGAAATGAATTTGCATTTTAGTTCAGGTAGTACATTTACGTCAAATTATATAGCAAGTTGTATATAAATTGTCCTCGAAAACAAAATTGTCCGAAGTTGACGGACATTTGATGAAATTTCCCAGGAAACTTTTGCTAAACAAATTGTGGTATTAGGGTGTCTATTTAAAATATTTAAACTTCTTGATATTGCAGATATATTCGCTAGGACGTACTAAAATCAGCTCTACTTAATTAGCGGTGCAATAATAATTATTCGTACAATAATATTAATCGAGTAATATCATAAAAAATCAATGCTAATTTCAAGGATATTCCCTAATTGTACAGTTTACTTAGCAAAATTTAAGTTGCGGAAGTTTCCTCGAAATTTTCGTCAAATGTCCGTCAACTTCGGGCTCTTTCGTTATAGACGAGAATTTGCATAAAACTTGCGATACAATTTGACGTAAACTTACTACTCGAATTCGAATCCAAATTTATTTTAAAAGTCGTATACAAAAAACCGTCAAAAACGGAAAAGCCTGAAGTTATCAGACATTTGACTAAAATTTCATGGGAACTTTTATTAGTGTTTTTCTCTAGTGATCAAAAAGTGACCACTAAATTAAGGAAAAATCAACCGCTAATTTTTTTCCAAGTTTTGATATCAAATTGTCGGCCGATTCGGACAGCAAACTTCGATAATTTTAATTATCAAATTACTATCAATTTCAAGCTAAGGTGGCTTTTAGGGTTATTTGTACATCTAACATTGTGGCGCTACCTGTCAATGCCTTATTAGCAAAATTTAAAAATCGGGTTTTTAACGAATGGAAACATATAATTATTTTTAATCGGAAGATTTATTATCGTTATACAAAAACAAATATTATTTTTATTGAAGACTACTAATAGCAAATCTAGTTTCTTAATTACATTTTTATTATAAATAAATTACTGTTTTCTTTGGTTTAACCGTCAATCATCGACAAACGATTTCCTAGTAATTTAAATGGAAAAATTAATAAAATATCAAAGTAGAGGGATCAAATGGAAGAAATTAAAGGCTAATTTTTTTTACTTTTTCATAATTAAGCAATTAACTCACAAACAACTTTGATAGACCGACATTGATCGACAAACGACCAAAAAACGATTGCAATCAGAATAAATCAGATCGGTTTACATTCAGTTGATTTATAATGAGGAGTTAAGTAAGTGGAGCTGAAATATACAACTTCAGCCATAAACGATTTCTGATAATCAAGTTGGAAACGAGCTAGTGGCAACCAACTGCAGCAACTTGTTATCAAGTTGGCCGCAAAGATTGTTGACATTCCCATAAGTTGACGGCAATTAGTCGCCTATTTTCTGAGAAAATGTGTGCCAACAGCTGGCATTCCCTTAGTTGACAGGGGTGGCAGAAAGTTGACTTCAATTTTCTTAGAAAGTTGGCGTCAGGTTGCGGCAGTCGATTATCGTCAACTTTCTAGGAATGTTGGTAACAACTTGTAGTCAAGAATAACGACAAAATTTTGAATTTCGTTCTGTTGTATATAAAGTTATATCCGCTAAACAGTACCAAAATCGAGCAACTTAGTGCTATATATATGTATGTACAGATATAAATGTAGATCAGTTGAAGTATGTTTACGTAGTAATTGCGTCAGAAATACGTATAATTATCTCTAATTAAGTAATTATTATTGACTAACGATTAATGATGCACCAGA
Source organism: Microplitis demolitor (assembly GCF_026212275.2). Classification (NCBI taxonomy): domain Eukaryota; kingdom Metazoa; phylum Arthropoda; class Insecta; order Hymenoptera; family Braconidae; genus Microplitis; species Microplitis demolitor. The sequence continues at coordinate 14,171,755 of NC_068550.1, read as the reverse complement.
TAATTTTAAAAATTTTCAAAATATAATCCGTGATTGACTTTCTTATGTTCTATCTAGCTACCCGCAATGTCTATATTTAAAAATTACCTCTCTAATAAGGGATCTACAGTATATATATATATATATATATATATATATATATATATATATATATATATATATATATATATAAAATTTAGTGCTATCTACAGATCAATTAAATGATCATTTTTATTTAGTAATTGCGTTGAAAGTATGTATAGATCACTAATTAATACTATATTATTGACAAATAATGAATAATGCGTCAAATACTACTAAAAATTGAAAAATATAATAACACTACAAAAAAAAAAAAATCCTACCAAAAACAGATTCTCTGTATAAAGTCGCGCCAAGTACACGTTTAAAATTTTTTAAAAGTAAAAAAAAAATTATTTTTTACAAAAAAAAAAAAGTTAAATCGAAAAAATACCAAGTACCTAGTATGATGCGAAATCATAACAAACATTTTCATAAAATTTAAAAAAAAAATTGTATAACAAAATTTCAATGTACTTGGTGTGCGTTACTGCATGTACTCAAGCAAAATTAATTTCTAATGAAATCAAATATGTTTTTTTTTTTTTACTCTTTTGTAAGCACACCAAGTAGATTGAAATTTTGTTATACAATTTTTTTTTTAAATTTTATGAAAATGTTTGTTATGATTTTGCATCATACTAGGTACTTGGTATTTTTTCGATTTGACTTTTTTTGTTTTGTAAAAAATAATTTTTTTTTTACTTTAAAAAAATTTAAACGTGTACTTGGCGTGACTTTATAGAGAGAATCTGTTTTTGGTAGGATACATATATACTCTCACGCACGCATTACATCATGGTATTGTGACAACATTTGTCTTTCATACGTAAACGTTTCAGATGACATATACTATACCATTTCAGAAAATTTACAATCTAACTATCGTAATTTTTGTGGCTTGTATTGTAAAAACATAGAGACAGCATTGTAATTTAAGAGGAAGAATAAAAGAATAAATTTTATAATTAAATCTTATTTTTTATTCTTTTATTATTTACGATAGTAATATTGTAATATTTCTCATTGAATTTTATACAACAAACTCTCAAGGAAATTACGATAGTGAATAGAAAAAAATCTTTTAGAAACTTTAAATTTTCGTATCATCTATTTGAAAGTTACAGATAATAAAAGTATAGTCCAGGATTACGATAGTAATATTGAAATTTTTCGTCGGATTTTTTTTCCGTGTATGTTCTTAACTGTGATAACATTTAAAATGATTATTTACTATATATATTTTCATCATTCTCATTTGATATTTTAACGAATGAGACAATAAATATGAAACTAAATCCTAAATGGAAGTGTTTACTAATTCAATATCGAATCCTGTGGATTTTGTATACTTGCTCATCATAATTAAGGCGTGAGAAGGAATTCGAAACAATATATGACTTGTAAAAAAAAAAGGAAAAAATTCATAAACGACTAAATAACGGCGAGGAAACGTGGTAGAACACTGCTTTAGTTCCCACAGTTTCAAGTGTGGATTCCGCAGTATTTTTAGGCGACAGTCGATGTTATAAAGAAGACAAGAAAGTAAAAGAGAACGAAGCAAAGTAAACCTTATAACATGCCAAAACACCGATAATTCGACAGTGTGGTCCCACCCGTCTGCTAATGTCCATTCCCACGCAGTTTCGGGATCGTTGCCAAGTAGAAGGTTCTCTTGTCGAAGATTCTTACCATTCCATTGCGGAACTTGTAAAAGATTCAGTATTTTAAAGGATATAGAAGGAATTTTTGCCGTCACTCGAGGAAACGATAAATTACTTGATTTACGCTTCAAAATGTTTTACTTATGTTTTCATTTTCAAAGTGATAGGAAAATAATCAGCTCTTGTTTACAATGCTTATGTTCAAAATTAAAATATAATATTATGAATGCAAACGTGTGGTTTGTGGATTACAATCAATTTTATCGATCGTATGATCCCTAACTATAGATTGGTATGGACTACTTTTTAACAAAATTTTTATGAATTTTATATGAAATTTATATGAAATCAAACTGTGTAGCCATTCTGATGAATCAACTATGAAAAAATTTGTTTATTATAAGTTCATTTTTGTCGGCTATATTTTACACATACTATTAATTTTTACAAATGATAGCATTCGAAGTGCTTCTTATACGAAAAAAAAAAAATTCCACTCGAATTAATGATCCTAAAATCGTAATTTTTTTATTGATCATAGTAGTGGTGAACTATACCTTCAAAATCATAATTTTTACGATTAGGCATTGTAAATTTCATCTAAGAAATAAAACTACTTACAAATAACACGAAGTCTTAAGCTCTTTAGAATGAATTCATATGTGAACATAGTAAAATTTTAAAATTCAATGTAATAGAAATTTCAAACAAAAGTATAAATTAATAATCAGTTTAGATGAATGTGAGCATTGAACGTAATATTGTAATGTGTTAACTAATGATTATTTTATACGATACAACATGAATTCAATGAAATTAAACTATGCCTTATCACTTGAAGTTGTTAGAGAAGAAATTAGCAAATATATATATATATATATATATATATATATATATATATATATATATTTTAAATTTGTTTTCAAATTTTTAAGACCATATATGGTTGAAAAAAATCGAAAAAGAATTTACTTGAAGGAAATCAAAGCTATCCGCACAATCTTCAAGATACATTTTACTGAGTTGAGTTGTGATTTTCGGTTCGAACATTGTGGAGAGATTAAGCAGTGAAAAATAATTTCTATGAAAATAAGAAAAAAGGCTATTCGGCAGCCAAAATGATAGTGGATTTCTTATTATTTATTTATTTATTTATTTTCAAGGTATCAAATGAAAATGCGTAAATAAATCAAATTCCTTGGACATCTTTAATGAGCTTCAAAGTCAAAAATCTATGAAAAGGAATCGTCAAAAGGGCAAGTAGAAACAAAAATTGAAACTAATTAGATGAGTTTTAAAATACTTACAATGATAATCCACATAAATTTTTGAAGTAGTATGTGGATAAATCAACAATAACTAATTTCATTGTCAAATTTGGAAAATTTACAGTACATACTACTACCAAAATAACCGACCAACTTAGCTTATTTATTTTTCTACTATCGCGAGCACAATGCTTATTATTTATAATTAGTCATGTAGTTGGGTTTGATTGTCATAATGAATAAACAATTCATTTTTAGATAAAGTCATAGCTGTGCAATTTGAAGCGTATTTTATTAGCTACAAGATGTAATTAATGGAATCAACCTACAACGTATCAATCAGAATATAATGAAAGTTACAGCCGCAAACTTTTTTTTTTTTTCAATTTTTAAAAAAATTTTCGGTCATAAATTTGGTCGAAGAAAGTGTTGAGATGGGAAGTTAAATATCGAAAATTAAAGCTAATTTCATGATATTTCAGATACATAAATCAGAAATGAGCTATCGCTTTTTATTCAACTGTTATTTGGAGAGAAATCTACAAAAAAACGACTTGTTTTTATTATTTGAAAAATTTTCGACTTCAACAATTTTTGAACTAACTGATCAATTTAGCTCATCTTCAAACTTGACTTAGATTTTTTCCGAAAACAAACGTACGTTGAGTTTTATTCAAATCCGTTTGACACTGTCAACATTATTCTGTCCACAAGTCACGTTATATTCCATATATATTAGAGCGATCCAAACAAAAACAGTTTTTTAGATTTCATCCTAAAAGTTTCTTCTAGGTGTAAAAAATTCTCCTAAAAGCGCATTTTGATATCTCAAGTCTTCGAGACGCTCAAAGATTTACTATTCTTTCTGTGGTTCAAGGAAGCTATTCTGACTAATTCCAAGATGATGTATGAGTGTATGTACAGCTGTACGTACGTACGTATGTATGTAAATATTCTGTAACTTTTGAACGGCTCATTAATCCCAAAAATTTTTGCGAAATTAAGCATAATCGGTATGATACGTTCAGAAATATTTCAAGTTTAAAAATGTTTTCATGATTGTTTTTTTTTTTATTGATAACTTGTAATGAACTCGATCAATTAATTCCAAAATCTAACAAGCTCTAAAACTTTATTAGTCGCGTCGAATGCTACCTCAACGATCGAAATCAGTTTATTCTTTCAAGAAAAACTGTTGTCGAACGAATTGCGAAAAAGGGTATTTTTCTAATGAATTCTAAATAGTTAAACTAATTAATGACAGTCTTTTTGAATGTGATTAAGAAAACTGCGTCGAGTGCCACCTTAAACATCAAAATCGATTTATTCCCGGGTCAAAGATAAAACTTTATTCAGGCTCGTTTCAACTTATTTTCTTTTGAAGTTATCGATTTGTCGCCCATTTTTCGATAAGGTCTCTCTCTTTTTCTCTATTTTTTCTCTACTTTTTCGACTTAAATCGAATTTTTTTCATTTTTTTTCATCTTAGTTTCAACTTACTTTTATTTTTTGACCTTAGTTTGAACTTATTCGTCTTAACTTCGAGCACTATAGTCAGTCACCTTACTTTTGACTTGCTAAACCAAGTCGAAAAAAAGTTACTTATTCGTCTTACTTAAAACTTGCTCAACCAAGTCAAAAGCAAGTTGTATTTTTTAGTGTGAAATTCATTTATCACGTTAATAAAATTAATTAATTCTTATGTAAGTAATTTAGAGTATAAGTTAATTATTAATAATAAAAATTAATGGTAAGACGTTTTCATTTGTAGAATAATTTTATTTATGCCATTTTTATTAGTTATGATACATTAAAAAAAAAAAAAGTTTTTAATTTATTCATTTTCATAATTATTAACTGGTTCAGGAATACATAATTGATTACCGGTGTTGATACAAAAACAAACAGATAGTAAATTGGCAACCGGGAGAACGACTACATTTTCGGTCTCAAATCACTTATGTAGATAAGGCAATGTTAATAATCTAACAGCCCGATGAAAAAAGATTTTATATAACTGTATATAGTTATATATGAATTATATACACGGAGAAAAAAAAAACAGTAACCATTACTGCGAAGAAAACCCGTCCGGCATCAATGTCAAAAAGTTGACATAATGTTATCCAAAAAATGTTACCTTTAAGAGCCCAGAAAAATTTAATCGTTTTGATAACTTTATGTTGAGGTAACTTAAAAGAAATCTGAAAGTTAGCAAAATGATAACTATTTATAGATGTTTCTAGAACATCAAAAAAATACTTTTCTTATGAGACTATTGTAACCTCAACTTTCGTCAGCTAATGTCATTGTAACCTATAAGTACCAATGATTATAAACATTATTTATTAATTCTGCTCTTAAGTAATTAAATATAATTAGTTATTATAAATACAATAACAAAATGTCGAAGAGAAAAAATTTTAAAAATTTATGTAAAGGTCAAAAAAATAAACGAATACATTGTTTTTTAAATAAATTACATAATTTTGAAAAGGAAATAATGAATTACAGTTCTGACAGTAAAACTAGTGGCTATTCTGACTCACGTACATTATCGACCTGTGATCAATTAAAAAAGAATGCTTTGGTAGCTAGCTATCAATGAAACAAGTTTATCATCGAAACTAAATCAGTGGGTGACTGATTTCAATATATCACGTGAAGCAGCGAATAAACTCCTATAAATATTAAAAACATCGGAACAAGAAGAAATCACTAATCTACCTCTTAATTCTCGGACCTTACTTGGTACACCGAAAACACCGATAGTGTTCACCTAACTCGTGAAGTCTCCTTCGTCAATATTTTCATTACGGGTCAAAAAATGCCTTGACTGATCAATTGAGAATTATTGATTATTGTACTCTATCGGACTTGATTGTCATTAATATTAATATCGATGGGCTGCCGATTACTAAAAGTTCGACGAGTCAACTTTATCCCATTCTTGCGCAAATTCATCCCAGAGTTTCTCAGCTATTTGTGATTGGGAGATATCATGGATACGAAAAACCCAAATTGTTGTTATTATGATCTCCGTAAACTGATTTCTTTAAGATCTCTAAAAAATGTTATCTTTCTTATGTCTAACCGATGAGCTTTTAAAGATATCCTCAGATGGCGCGTAAGAGGCTTTTCTGATATCTTTGGGAAAACTATTTCGGATGTCATATCAGAAAAATATTATCTTTAGGAGCTCTGTATGTCATCTTTCTGCCGGACGGGAAGTAATCCCGTCAATGAGTGTGTTTGGGTGAAAGATTAAGTATAGTAAAAGCACATTTTACTATACTTATATTTATTCAATTGACTGGATTACTGTTCTGTGCAATAATGGTTACTGTTCTTTTTTCTCTGTGTATAACTTGATAGAGGTAATGCATAATCATATAAAGTTTTTAGATAATTATGTACAAGTATATAATAATACAATCGTATATAATACTATACAAAAATGCAAAAAAGAATAATAAAATTATATCCAATTGTATATATTTGTATACAATTATATAGAATTGTATATAATTATATATAATCCGAGAAAAAATTTTTTTATATAGTATCATATAAAATTGTATATAATTATATATAACTCGATTATATACAATTATATAAAAAAAAAATTGGCCAAGTATAATTATATATAATTTTATATGACTATATATAAAAAATTTTTCTCGGGAATGTTAATTGTAAGTTTAGGTTTCACTATATTTAAAAATTGATGAATTTTAAAATATAGTGAAACCTATACTTACAATTAACTTTTACAATAAGACAATTTACAGATAAATTGAGCAAAATATAGATAGTCCGAACTGGGAATCGAACCTAGGCCATATCGGTATTGCGCCGATCCGGGTGAAAAAAATAACTTGATTTTGACGTAATTTTCAAAATTTAGAATAAAGCAAGTCAAGTTGAAGTTCCTTTTTTTTTTTTAAATGATAAACATATTTTGAGAGATGAAAATACATTTGCTTTTGACTAAGTTGTCTTACTTAGTACCCATTTACGTCAACTAAGTCAAATTCAAGTCACGTTGTCTTGAATTTGACTTAGTCGACATGAATTTTGAAGTTAAAAAAGTCATATTAATGTAAAAAAAAGTTATGCAGAAACAGTTATTGATAGTATATAAAATAGATGGAGTACACACAGTATTTAATTTAAAAATATATAATTTCTTAAGTAAATAATGAAATTTATAAAAAAAAAAAAAAACATTTTTAATTATCAATTTGAATTATTAAAAATCGATTAAGCTTATCAATTATAACTTATGAAGTAAAGTACGTTAGATGCATTATTTCATTACACAATTATAATGTATTAAATTTTAATTATTCTAATTACGTACTACAACTTTTTTTCTTGTATTTAAGTTATTATTTTAATGGATCATTACCCGTATAAAAATAACATGTATGGGCAAAATATATGATAAATATCAGAAAATATATGCGGCGAATTTAACTATATTTTCTGATATATTTTTTTTATATTAAAAAATATAATATTCATCATATACGAATCCGTATATGCTTAGCATTTATAAAATATTTATGCCAATCATATACAAAAAATATATTTCCATCATATATGAAAATATATATTCTTGTCATATACAAAAACTATATTTTTATCATACATAAAAATATATTCTGATCATATATAAAAACATATTTTTATATTGTGGATGGAAAAAAAAGTTTCTTATTCGTATGACCCACTCCAATTAAATTAGATCTAAATTTTAATATACTCTTTAAATTGCAGATAAAATTCTCGAAATTCGTTCATTTGAAGCGAATATATAATATACCTATATACATATATACATACACCGTATAAAATATATGTTTAAATATAACAAAGAAAATATATGGTGCCATGTATAATATAAATTATATGCTACATATTCTTCATTTCATATAAAAATTTTATATTTTTTGAATATAAAAGGAAATATATCAATACAATATATTATAAGGTAAATGTAAATGTATATATGGCTTAATATAAACAACATATAAGTTACATATATGGAAAACATATATTTACTACTGAATATAATTTTATAATAAATCGGCAAAAATCTCTATATGATTTTTTATAATATACAATATAATATATCATATATTTTTTTGTTGCAAACATATATGATTTTATATATTTTAACGATATATTGTTTTTTTATACGGGTACAAACATTGAAAAGCAGGGTGAATTTCTAAAATTCTAGATTTTTTGAAGACTGAGCTTCATTACAATAAAAAGACGATTGATGATGATATAGTAATAGGCCTTGATTTGATATGACTTGAGTTGATGTAAAATTATTGGCCAGGTTTTGGTTATTAATTTGATCTAATGATTCTTCTTCTTTAATTGATAATTCAGCTGCCCAATTTCAAAACACAGTAAGGGGTAAATTTTTCAAAATTGAGTTTTTAGTACTTTTAGTTCCACTAAAGTTTTGTGAACATGATTCAATGCATATTTCAAAAATTGTATTTTTGTCAGTTACTGTGTTTTGAAATTGGATAGCAAAATTGTGGTTTCGAAAAACGTCCCGATAAATGGACTGAGTAGCTTGCAGTAGAAGTTGTTGGCGAGTAAGCAAAGTGATCTAGAGCTTCAGTAGTAGATGGTTGATTACAATAACTTGGATTTCCAGTAACATGTAACTGAGTAAAATTGCCTGGACTTACAGTCGTGTATAGTTGAGTAGAATGATTCGGAATCTGTGTGTTAAAATATCTGAAATTGTAAATAGTATAAGATTACATGCAATTAATAAAAACTCTAATAAAAATCATACGTCATCATACATCTTGAAAAAAAGAAAAATATTTACCCCAAATAAATCAATTTCTTTGTGGCGTTCTTTCAATATTTCTTAATGACAAATAAATATATTTGGTACAACTAAATATTACAGTTGGTTCAAATAATTTTATAATTTGACTGAAATGTATAATTTATTTGTGATAAGTAAATGACATAATTGTGGTAAAGATATTAAATTTCTGACGAATAACGGAAAATTTGGCGATACTTGAGCTCAGAGCCCAACCAATATTTATTTGCAGAAATTGGATCATTTCTTTACCCCAAATAATTCACTTACTTCACGCTATTCAATCGCTCAATGATATTATTACTTTCTCTCAATTAAATATTTATTTGGCCATACCCACACTGATTAAAATCGTGTTTTATTCCGAAATATGCTGCGTACTTGGCCTATCCGAACTTGAGTCAACTGAATTTCAACTGATTTAAAAACATGGAAATTGAAACAAGTTCATAGGGAGATTTGAATGAAAGACTTTACGGTTTTAAGCTTACTATAGAAATATTTCTGTCAAAAACGATGTATTTGATGAAACCAAATGGAAAAAAATTATATTCTTACGACTAAATGTAAGTTTACTCAAATTAAAAAAAAAATGGATAGAATATCATCATTTAATTTAAGTATTCTAGAAACAAAAGCAAAAGTAGGTGGAATAAAGTCTCTAGTATGTTGACTCAATTACATATATTTTTTAATTGAGTGCGTAAAAGTCGTCGCAAATTCAAATGATATGTTCATAAGTACGCCATGTATTTGAGTGGATAATTCCCTCTAAATACGTGTGGCTTTTCAGCCACAGTCATAGGGTGTTTCGCCGTATTTAAAGTCGTGGCGTATTTGGCTCAACTCAAACCAAGTTGACTTAAAGGTTTCTTTTTATCAGTGCAAATATACGATATCTTTGGTTCAAATAAATTTTTTTTTTCAGTGTATACCTAGAATAGCTTTCTTCAATTTCCAATATATTTTAAAATAGCCTGTAACTATGGTTATTCACTAATAGGTTTTTATAAATTATTAAAAATAAGACCGAACAATACTCACTATTAATTTCTAAGATTCGTACGGAATGCTTGGATGATTATTTATTTTTTTTATCCGCCTAGGTAAGAGAGGTTAGAACTTCTTCCTTTAATGCTGTCAGCCAAGATTCCTTTGTGCTCTTAAAGCATCTTGTGAAATTTTTTCTTCAAAGAATTTTTAAACTCAAACTCATTTCATTAATTTTTTTTTAAATTTATATTTAATAGCTCATAACTGTTGAGCTATTGATAACAGAATTGAGTCCTACACAACAAATTTGTAAAGCTCAATGAGCCCTACAAAATTGTCATTTGACTTTTGCCCATCGAATCAATAGTTTAGCCCTCGAATACAATTTAAGATAAATTTTGATACAAATGCACATTCAGGGCTAATTACGTAATAAAAATATTCATCAGACAATTTTTTCGTAGCTAACTTTTTTTTAGAGAATTTTATACTGTTATGTCCGACGATTCATTTAAATAGAGTAGATCGATATCTCTTTAGTAGTGACAAAAATATGGCCGATCGGATGGAGGTCCGGACTAACAATATGGAAAATCACGGAAAGAAAAATGAATCTCTTTTCGTTTAATGATTTTATGTAGGTTTGTTTGCAAAATGATGTTCCACAAGCCTTTGGAGAGACTTATACTAGTTGTTAAGGATTTTATTAAGTTGATAGGACAAGATGGAATATCGCTTACTTACCTTCAATCGATCTTCCTCGTTTAGAGGTTCGATCCTCTCCTCTAGCTCCGGTGTCTTCCCTGCTGTTATGACGGAGTTAGCTTAGACTAAAGGATGGATGGAGTCTTATACTATTTTTGAGTGAAGAATTTGTTCGTTGGTAAATTTAATCCTTTATTTGATCACAATTATTCCAATATTGGATTTATTTGAAAATTCTTTACACTTATGATTTAATAAACAATTTTGTTGGTTCAGAAAAATTTTATATATGTCTTTAATTGTTCTAAGAAATGCGTAAGCACTGACTTTAACAAATATAAAAATATGAATTAAAAGTAATTTTTTCAAGATATTACAAACCTGTAAAATACTGCTACTGCAAAGTATTATCTTAAATAATAAATTTTATTTAATCTAAAAATTGTAGATTCGATCGACGGATAACACTTCAGCGTAAAATAACCCGTAGGTGCCAATTACTTGACTAGTATCTCTATCGAAACACAACTTACCCCTTGCTTCACTTACGAAGACGGATACATGCAAACGGTATACGGACCTATCGACGACCGATTCACGCGGGTCAAAGGATACAAAATTACTCGCTCTGTTCAACGACTAAGACCTCGAGCAACAAAGCCCAAGTGTTTATATATTTTTAATTAATTTTGGATGGGGAATGATTTATTAATGTCATTGATAGAAAATGACGTTTGATTCCTTTTGTCGATTGTTCCTTGGTCCATCATTATTTGCAATATCGTGGTCAAGGCGTGAAGCAAAAGGAGATCTTTGCTTGCGCTGTGTTTTCGTAATTTTCAAAAAAGTGTTGGCTGCTCTAATTCTTATTTGAATTTGGCAATTAATAATAATAATAATAATAATAATAATAATAATAATAATAATAATAATAATAATAATAATAATAATAATAATAATAATAATAATAATAATAATAATAATAATAATAATAATAATAATAATAATAATAATAATAATAATAATAATAATAATAATAATAATAATAATAATAATAATAATAATAATAATAATAATAATAATAATAATAATAATAATAATAATAATAATAATAATAATAATAATAATAATAATAATAATAATAATAATAATAATAATAATAATAATAATAATAATAATAATAATAATAATAATAATAATAATAATAATAATAATAATAATAATAATAATAATAATAATAATAATAATAATAATAATAATAATAATAATAATAATAATAATAATAATAATAATAATAATAATAATAATAATAATAATAATAATAATAATAATAATAATAATAATAATAATAATAATAATAATAATAATAATAATAATAATAATAATAATAATAATAATAATAATAATAATAATAATAATAATAATAATAATAATAATAATAATAATAATAATAATAATAATAATAATAATAATAATAATAATAATAATAATAATAATAATAATAATAATAATAATAATAATAATAATAATAATAATAATAATAATAATAATAATAATAATAATAATAATAATAATAATAATAATAATAATAATAATAATAATAATAATAATAATAATAATAATAATAATAATAATAATAATAATAATAATAATAATAATAATAATAATAATAATAATAATAATAATAATAATAATAATAATAATAATAATAATAATAATAATAATAATAATAATAATAATAATAATAATAATAATAATAATAATAATAATAATAATAATAATAATAATAATAATAATAATAATAATAATAATAATAATAATAATAATAATAATAATAATAATAATAATAATAATAATAATAATAATAATAATAATAATAATAATAATAATAATAATAATAATAATAATAATAATAATAATAATAATAATAATAATAATAATAATAATAATAATAATAATAATAATAATAATAATAATAATAATAATAATAATAATAATAATAATAATAATAATAATAATAATAATAATAATAATAATAATAATAATAATAATAATAATAATAATAATAATAATAATAATAATAATAATAATAATAATAATAATAATAATAATAATAATAATAATAATAATAATAATAATAATAATAATAATAATAATAATAATAATAATAATAATAATAATAATAATAATAATAATAATAATAATAATAATAATAATAATAATAATAATAATAATAATAATAATAATAATAATAATAATAATAATAATAATAATAATAATAATAATAATAATAATAATAATAATAATAATAATAATAATAATAATAATAATAATAATAATAATAATAATAATAATAATAATAATAATAATAATAATAATAATAATAATAATAATAATAATAATAATAATAATAATAATAATAATAATAATAATAATAATAATAATAATAATAATAATAATAATAATAATAATAATAATAATAATAATAATAATAATAATAATAATAATAATAATAATAATAATAATAATAATAATAATAATAATAATAATAATAATAATAATAATAATAATAATAATAATAATAATAATAATAATAATAATAATAATAATAATAATAATAATAATAATAATAATAATAATAATAATAATAATAATAATAATAATAATAATAATAATAATAATAATAATAATAATAATAATAATAATAATAATAATAATAATAATAATAATAATAATAATAATAATAATAATAATAATAATAATAATAATAATAATAATAATAATAATAATAATAATAATAATAATAATAATAATAATAATAATAATAATAATAATAATAATAATAATAATAATAATAATAATAATAATAATAATAATAATAATAATAATAATAATAATAATAATAATAATAATAATAATAATAATAATAATAATAATAATAATAATAATAATAATAATAATAATAATAATAATAATAATAATAATAATAATAATAATAATAATAATAATAATAATAATAATAATAATAATAATAATAATAATAATAATAATAATAATAATAATAATAATAATAATAATAATAATAATAATAATAATAATAATAATAATAATAATAATAATAATAATAATAATAATAATAATAATAATAATAATAATAATAATAATAATAATAATAATAATAATAATAATAATAATAATAATAATAATAATAATAATAATAATAATAATAATAATAATAATAATAATAATAATAATAATAATAATAATAATAATAATAATAATAATAATAATAATAATAATAATAATAATAATAATAATAATAATAATAATAATAATAATAATAATAATAATAATAATAATAATAATAATAATAATAATAATAATAATAATAATAATAATAATAATAATAATAATAATAATAATAATAATAATAATAATAATAATAATAATAATAATAATAATAATAATAATAATAATAATAATAATAATAATAATAATAATAATAATAATAATAATAATAATAATAATAATAATAATAATATGACCTTCGATACGGTTCCTATTTGGAACATCATTGTTGACGCTGAAACTCATATAGACGCGGAAATAAACAAAAATTTGGGAAATAAATCAAATGAAGAAATTAATGAAAAAAAAACCGAGAATAATAAGTCCAACCAGTCACTTATTTTTAGACCAATTGATTCAATTAAGCCAGACACATTTGATGCTTCTGTGTCTGCCGATAGATATTTGAACAGTTTTGAAATCATTTCAAATCATAATGGATGGACAGATCAAACTAAAGCGTCATATTTAGAAGCTTTATTAAGAGGAAAAGCTCAGACAATATTAGAAAAATTATCAACAGACGAATTAAAAAATTATGATAAAATTAACGAAATGTTGATATCGCGATTTAGAGAAGGAAAATTTTCTTATGTTTATTTAAATGCATTACAAAATAAGAAACAAAAATCTGACGAATCTCTTGACAGCTTTGCTAAAACAATAGACAAACTCGCTTGCCTCGCGTATCCCGATTTAACAGATAGTGTAGTTGACCGTCAATCCTTTTAACATTTTATTAGTGGGTTATTAGATAAGAGATTACAATTTTCTTTACGATCTGAAATAATTTGACTTTAAATGAAGATTTAGAAAGAGCTTTAGAATTAGAATTAATATTAAAATTAATTTATGGAGACAAGAAAAACACAATTCAGCCAAATAATAAGTATAAACAATTGAATGATTATACATCTAATTTAAAAAGAAAACTAGAATTTGATAATAATAATCGCAAATGTTGGAATCGTAATAAACAAGGTCACTTTATGAAAGATTGTAGAAGTCTACAAATTAATAATCAACAAAATTTTCAAAAAAATATGAGACCTAGATTTAACCAAAATAATACGACTATCCAGCGTCAGGGAAACAAAATGGGGCTCATCCGACGAGGGACGGATCAACCTATTCTATTAAAAAAATTAAATTAAATAATTTAGATTCTAATATAAATTTAAAATTACATGGGACTATTAATAATATTCCTTGTGAAATGAGCATTGATACTGCAACTGATATCACGATTGCTAATGTTAATTTATTTAAAGATTGACCAAACAATAATTATAAACCTTATAAAATTTTTACTGTGTCCGGTGACGAATTTCCATATAAGTTTATCCACAAAACTCAGATACAAATTTCAAATTTCTCCATTGATTTAGATATTGTTTTTGCAGAAATTAAAGAATATTGTTTACTGGGTGAAGATTTCCTAAAACAATCAAAATGAATAAAAAATTTCAATAAATTTTTAAATAAAAAATTCAATAATACCAAAAATATCTATTAATATTATTTACTTTATATATATATATATATATATATATTTATATATATATATATATATATATATAAATAATACTATTAATTTAAATAAATAAGTCAATTTAAAACCAAAACAAATTTCTTATTACCAGAATTTTTAAAAGAAATTTACGATTCATCAATTAAAAATTTAAGTGATTCACAAAAAGAAAAATTTAATAAATTTCTGATAAAAGATCGAAATATCTTTGCAAAAAATAAAAATCACATTGGCGTTTGTAATTATATTGAACATGATAGTGATACAGGAAATGCTCAGCCCATTAAACAATCACCTAGACGTATTCCATTACATTATAGGAAAGAAGCTTTCGAATTATTAAAAGATATGAAAAGTCAAGGTGTTATTCAACCTAGTTCTAGTACATTGGCATCTCCAGTCGTATTTAAAAATAAAAAAGATACTCTAATTACTCATCAATTGGAAATTATTGATTCTATAGTAGGCACGGTTTGGATTTCAGTCATCGATTTTAAAAGTGGATATTGGTAAATCCGTATGAATGAGAAGGACAGGGAAAAGACAGCGTCTTGTATAGGTGGTCAACTTTGGGAATTTTTTGTTCTTCTATTCGGGCTATGCAATGCCCCAGCTACTTTCATCGAATTAATGAATATTGTCTTAGAAGGATTAATAGAAAAAATTTGTGGTTTATAATGATGACATCATCGCTCGTAGCAAAACTTTCTCAGAGCACCTCGAACATTTAGAAATTATATTTGACAGAATTCTTCAAGCAGGCCTAAAGATCAATACAAAAAAATGTGTATTCTTCCAACACAAAGTTCCATTTTTGGGTCACGTAATTTCCGGAAATAAAATTAAATGCGATCCAAAGAAAGTTGAGTCAATTACCAATTTGCCTATTCCAAAAAATAAAACGGATCTTCGAGGTTTCTTAGGACTCTGCTCGTACTACAGGAGATTTATAAAATATTTTTCCCTAATCACTAAGGATCTTCATATATTAACTGAGGAAAAAGTACAGTTTATTTAGGATGATAAAGCTCATTAAGGCTTTTGAAAACTTAAAGAAAGCTTTAAGTACTGCTCATGTCCTAACACCTACAAATCCGAATCTTCCTTTCATTCTGGATACTGATGCTTCTTACTTCCAATTAGATGCAGTTTTGTCTCAAGTTCATCGAATTAAGACTCCTGATGGTAAGGAGCAAGAGGTTGAAAAAGTAGTAGCTTATTATAACAAAATATTGAATAAGGCGTAAAGAAATTATTGTGTTACTAGGAAAGAATTATTAGCTGTCGTTAAATCAATTCAACATTTTCGTCATTATTTAGTAGGGGGAAAATTCATCATTAGAACAGATCATGCTGCATTAAAATGGTTGTTATCTTTTAAAAATCCTGAAGGTTAGATGGCTCGTTAGTTAGAGGTTTTATTTCAATATGATTTTGAGATTGTTTATCGCCCCGGTAAAAATCTTCAAAATGCTTATGTATTGTCTCGCCGTCCTTGTGATTGTAAAAAATGTCAAAAATTAAATTCAAATATTACAAAAGATGGTAATAATCTTTACAAAAGATGGTAATAATCTTTATATCAAACAAATAAATTTAGGAATCGCAGATCCTATTGATTGGGGTAAACTCTAAATCGAAGATGAATTGTTGAAAGTTATCATTGATTTTAAGAAAAAAAATCTCGTACCGAATTGGCAGTCTATTTCTTATCTTAACTCCAACTTTCAAGGTTATCTACTCTATTGGGATTCTTTAGAATTGAAAAACGATATACTTTATAAAAAGTGGGAATCTCCTAATCTCTCGAAAACGTTTGGCAAATTATTGTTCCAAAAAATAACGTTAACGACGTTCTTCTTAAAGCACATAACTCTTCATCTGATGGACATTTTGGAATCAATAAAACCCTTGACAAAATTCTTCAAAGATTCTATTGGGCAACTTGTAAGCAGGATGTTGAGTTGTGGTTTAAAAAATATAAAGTTTGTTTCTCGAAAAACGGTCCCCATCGTAAAACGAAAGAAGAATATCAAATTTATAATGTAGGATCACCATTTGAATGAATTGAAATTGACATCCTCGGTCCAATTACCAAATCCTCTTCAGGAAATCGTTTTATTTTAATTGTTACAGATTATTTTACTGGGTGGCCAGAAGCAATTCCTCTTCCAAATCATCAAACATCCACAATCATTGAAGCATTAGTTTGTCTTGTTATTTGTCGTCATGGTCTTTCTTTGGAAATTCAATCAGATCAAGGTAGAGAATTTGAATCTTTAATTTTTAAAGAATTGATGGAATATTTAGGAATAAAGAAAACTCGAACTACTCCTTTGCACCCTCAATCAAACGGCTTGGCTGAAAGATTGAATAGGGCGAATCTTCAATACCTCTCAAAATTTATCTCAAAAAATCAAAAAGACTGGGATAAATGGTAACCACTTTTCCTGTTAGCCCATCGCTCATCTAAACATGAAACTACAGAATTTTCTCCTGCAATGCTCATGATGGGATGTGAACTCAGGATTCCTTTGGATCTTCTCCGAGGTTCTCCGATAGACCTGGAGAATTCAAGGAAATCTGAGACACTGTCTGACTTCGTGAGTCAATTGAGAGAGAAAATGAATTCTATTCACGGTATTACAAGAAATAAATTTGAAATCAAATCAAATTTCGATTCAAAAATGAATATGTTAATTTTAAAAAAAAAAGAAGTTTCCCAATTTAATATAGTGGAAACCTAAAACATGCAAACCTTCTCAATAAGACAATTTATAGATAAATTGAGAAAAATATAGAAAGCCCGAACTGGGAATCGAACCCAGACCATGTCGGTATCGCGCCGAGTGCTCTACCAGTTGAGCTATCCGGCACTATACTATATTCCGTTCAATTTGATCTATAAGTTATTGAGCCACATCGTCCATCGTACGGTATTACACCAATTTAATACAGTGGAAACCTAAAATATGCAAACCTTCTCAATAAGACAATTCTCAATAAGACAATTAGTTTGGCTCTATTTCCCCCATAGAGTCAAGGGAAAATCTCCGAAACTTCAATGCGATTGGGAGGGTCCTCATAAAATTGAAAATGGACTGAATAATGTAGCTTATAGAATTAGAAAAATTCCTAATGGAAAATATAAAATCGTACATGTAAATTGTCTTGCACCATATTGTGATCAATAAAAAGAAATGAAAAAGAAGTCCGACTGGGGCCCTGAATGATCTCAGTATAGACGTTGTAAAGGGTTTCCGGGATTCTGTAGTCAATTGGTAAGACTAGGATATCTCTTTCAAACTGATAGAATTGAAAGATTTGTCTGGACGACTTACTAAAGACTGGTATAGTCCTTAGGAGTAGTCTGGCAGTGGACCCTGAATAGCCACACTGCAGACGTTGCTGATGAGTTCCCGCGATTCTAAAAGAAGTCTGGCAGAGGGCTCTGAATGATCTCAGTGGTAACGTTGTTCGAGGGATTCCCGGGATTCTATAAGGACTGGAAATGTTCTGGATTTGAGTATATTAGCTGAAGGGAAGTCTGGCCGTGGGCACTGAACGATTAATCGTTGAAAGGGGTTCCCGAGATTCCTCAGTCATTGATCAGAGACTGGATATTTCTTTTGATTTAAGTGAGCTCAACGAGGATCAAAAGTTTGATTCTGAGGACTTATCAATGGCTAAGAGCAACCTGACTCGAGCTTTGGGATCCATCCGGAAGTTGACATAGTCGACGTCTTCCTTAAGTAGTGCACGATTTCTGGAAGATAGGTCGATGCCCTGGAGAGTTTCCGAGGAGCTTTTAGGGAGAAAAATAAAATTCGTTGCAACGTGTGTTATTCAGAATCATTGTTATGTTAGCTCGAGATGACATATCGGAGAGCGATCTGAATGAATCGAACGGCAGAACATGAGCATATAAGATCGAAAATTATTGAGTTGACTGCACTAAAAGTATATAAATTAACAACTAATAAATAATAAGATGAAACGATGAAATATGTTTAAATATAAAATTTAATAAAATTTTAGAGATACTCATTTTGTTTTCTTTATTATGTGTAGATAATATTTCCAATTTCATTGAGGAAGGAGAGAAGAAGTCCATTCCTAGTTCTTCAAAGAAGAGAGGAAGGAGTTTCTGTTCCCATCCCGTACCTGTTCTCATTCCCATTGAACATTCATTATTCACAAGGAGGGTTACATTGTTAATTTTATTTAATTGATTCATCGATTAGGAAAATAGAGTCTTGCGTATCTATTAACTTCTTAGCAGAATATTTTATTTTTTTATCAATTCTGAGCTCAATTAAATTATAGAGTATTTTTTAAATTTTTTATTATCTTTGCGTTAGCCTACGAGGTTGTTTTTTCTGTTATGGTGTTTTTTTCCCTGTAGGGTGATAGATAAGGTGTGCTGGGACCATAGCGGAATCTAACCAAAATTGCAAATGATTTTAATTCGAATTAAGTTCGATTCTCCCAATACAATTTTTATTGAGACGATAATTTATTGAGAAGGTAGTGTGACGAATGTGAAACTGATGTTTTAAAATATTTGAATTGCTAGAAAACAAATGCCTTCTTCTCTTGTTTTTATAGATGCGCGACTGTCAGTCAGTCTTATATTAACATCTGTCACGATATTTTTATATCGCGGCAGTCTCGCATCAGGTCGGTGGGCAACAGGGCAGCACACGCTGCTCACACGTTTCATCCAACACTGTATTATAATTGTTGTTTGTTCATTTATAAGATTTTATTTAATTATTGTATTAATAATACTTAATTGATTTCTTAGGTGTGAATTGTGTTTAAATCAGGAGATTTTACTGATTAAGTTAAGCATATATTTGGATTTTGTAGCGCTGGGGAAAATAGTTGCGCATTTCATTTATGTGCTTATGATTATTTTAAATTGGTTGGCGCATGCGCGTCAACGCAACAGTTGGCATCCGTAGATTTATTTATTATAAATAAATCTACTAGTTTTATGAATAAATCATTGGTTGGTTTATCAGTAAATAATATTAAGAATTAATTAGGGAAAATACAATTGGTCATTTAGCGTCGGGAACTTGATAAATTACACGGCCACAGTTATGTAGTACGTTGGTGGTACTGTAAAGGGAAATAACATGCGACAGTTGTATATCTCTATTGGGTGAAGTGAGATATACGACAAAATGGCGTCGGCCTAGGTACCGGCGTGAGATTCACGTGCTGCCATGGTCAGACGTGGGATAGTCTCTGAAAGAGTAGAGTGTGTGCTCTGTTACATTAATTAATTATAAATTTGTCGCCATTCGGTATTTTGTGTAGATAACATACACCCTTTGGCATTAGCGAAGCATTTGATAAATCTCATAAAGGAAAATACATTTACCGTATTAGCGTGCAACCAAGGGAGTTGAATAATACGTAAACTGTAAGTACTTTTTGGCTAATACATTGGCGTGTAATTTTGGTTCCCGAGTTGGTGATCATTTGTATATAGCCTAAGCGTGAGAGAGAGAGATCGTAAATTCTGAGTATTAGTAACTGGTCATAAGCATATGATGGAATGCGTGAATGTTATACTCAGTAAATACGAGTACAGTCAGTGAAATTATTCAATAATTGAGTATTATTTATGAATTATTATTGACTTGAATTATTAATTATTATTTATTTGAATATTGCTTAGGAAGTATTATTAATTTGCGTATTAATTATTATTAATTTGAGTTATTAATTATTGTTAATTTGAATCATCATTATATTTATTTTTGAGTTGATTCATCAAATAATTATTTTATTATTTGCGTTCAAAACAAAATTATTTTGAAATACCGTAAATTCACCATTGGAATTTTCTGGTAAGTTGTATTGGAAAATACTTCAAATTCTTATCTAAGATTATTATCTATTGTTTTCCTTATTTACATTTGTTTATGTTCACGTGTGAGTGAGACTATTAATTATTAATAGCTATATGTTTACAATACATTTATCGTTTATGCAATAGTATTATTATTTGAATTAAGTTTATATGCGCATACTATTACTATTATTTTATTTTGTAAGTGAGTTACTATTATTTTTTGAACATTATTTATGTGAATATGCGTTATATATTGAACTGCTTATTTAATTAATTAATGGATAATTAAAGCAAATGGTCATCAACCCGGTATTGATTTAATCTTATTATTTTAATTACTGCTATCTTTCTTGCTATCCTAATTCCTAAAATCTGAAATCGCTATCCTGTTATTTATTTTATTTTCATTTTCTCCGTTGTGGTATTTTCGAGTTAATTTCGTTCGTGGGGCACACGAACTGGCGCCCAACTAGGTTTTCTAACCCAGCCTGAGCAGAGCAGCCAGTCCAGGGAGATTCAGGATATCTCCAGGTGGGACATTTGGTTCTGGGTTTATTTTATTTTCAGTTTTTGACCAACGGAGAGCCATAACGGCTATTGAGCGCCAACTACACTCCGCCGTGGGACGCGTGAAATAGAGGAGAACGTTATACATCTTAACAGCAAACATCTGTATATCAATAAACTATATATCTCTTTGCTTCCTTTTACTGCTATTAATTGTGGTGTTATTAATCCTAATATAAGTGTGTTATCATTGTAGTGTATAAGTGATATTAATTTAAAATACCAATCACTACAATATATATATATATATATAAATATATATATATATATTCCCTAACAAAATATATATTTATCTAATTAATATAGTATCTTTTTTTAAATTATTTCTAAGATTAAATTTTTTGTTTTTTTTTTTTATAGATACAAAATATTATTTTTATTTATACATAATAAGCCTGCATGCATTACCAGTCTAAAAAAATGAATTTTCATAAAGAAATAAAAAATTAAATACTGAAACGTTAGGGATCGTTCACCTGCACTTTTGGTGTGGTCGTGCAGCTTGTCGTGAGTCTCACCCTGGTAGCTCTAATTGAGACTCGACTGTAACTTATTTTATTACCCGAACTGGCCTTACAAAACTACGCTAATTTCTTAGTACTTAGCCTAATTTCGGAGCCCGGTGCTGATGTATTCGATGTTCATGGACTGGCTGTTGATTTGGTCCTCCAGGACACCCCTCTTGGACCTTGACTATGCTCCCAGATGCTGCTTCTCTTATTCTTAATTATAAGAGGTGGACTGGATCAGGTGAATTCACTTAAACACGGGTTTAGTTCTCATGATTGTATAATTATTGAATTAATTAATGATTATCAATCTGCAACAACGCACACACACTGGTTACAAAGTCTGATAGCACACAAGTAAGTGTGTGTGATATCAATGTTACTGTGACTAACTGCACAGGGCTTACTACCAAATAATACAATAACTCCAATCTATTGTATTCTTTACCGATACGCGTGTAACACTAACTGGTTACTTTGACTGTTAACTAAGTGTGACAATTATACTGGTTAATTAACCTGATTAACTTGCTGTAATCAACTATAACGTTAATTAACTCTGACTCTGATCTGGTAGCAACCGCTCAAAGCTCACTTTACAGATACTGATGGCACTGTCATCATTGGTAATTTTACTTTAGCCTCCACTGATGTTTCTGGTACGGCTTGAACTGAGTCTCGTTTCTGGTATATGAGTACGCTGTTCTTTCTACGGTAGAAACCTGATAGCAACGGGATGCTGGTAGTCACAGGGATATCAAAACCCAAATATCCCGTTGGTGTAGTGAACGCTGGATGCAGCTAATAGGATTGTCTGTCTCCGATCCTACTGTGAAATCTTGCGTTCTCAGCAATAGGAAAACATCCAGCCTCTCTGGGGATGGTCTGTTCCTGGATGATAACATTTGGTCCAGAGCCTCCATTCTGGGATAACACCAAAATTGAACTGTGCACAGTACTAGCATTAGCTCTACAAAAATTCTTTTAAGTCCCTAACACCTAAATGACTCATTGTTCGACTTTTGTCTGGTACCTACTGGATCTGCGTGGTATTTTCAGATCACTAATATTAAATGTCCCTATCCATACAATATTTTTGTCACATACATTTAATAAACTGTTAGAATAAAAGTTATATACATAAAATGACCCTTTTCTGGGTGCCGCAAGCTTACCTGTGAATCCATCAGCCTTCTTACTCAACTGTTTATTTTTAATAAATACCTCTGTCCCAATATTGATATCAATCTTAGGCTCTGGTGCCTGCTCGTCTTGTCTATTCTGAGCTTTGATCATAAACGACTCGATATAAGGTCGTAACTCATCGATAAGTGACAAAACTGTACTACGATAGTTCTGGTCCTGAAATTCGGTCAAAACTTTTCCTTTCTGATGGAGATCTAAGTACCTCGGGTCACGGCGAAAATTTGAATATGCTGGACTAACGGTCAGCGAGCTGTAAACAGATGTATTATAAGTATAAATAAGTTCTAGAAGATTCTGGTCTCATTTGGAATGCTTATCTGTAAGAAAAATTCTGATTAGTGTTTTTCAATTTCTGTTTATTCTTTCCATAGGATTTGCGTGTGGGCGATAGGTGGGTGTCAACTCATGTATGATGTTTATAGTCTGTAAATACTCTGATACTACCTTATTTACAAATTCTGTACCGTTGTCTGTGATAACTACTCTTGGGTAGCCCTAACGGTTAAATACAGAACGCAAGAAGAATACAATCTTGTTATCTGTAGGTTCTGAGATAGGCTGAACCTCCAAATATCTTGAATACATGTCACACAAGACAATCAGGTGAGTCTTCTGGTGTGTTGACCTGGGCAGTGGTCCTACTGTGGCCACTGAAACAGTTTTCCATAACTCCGTTATTGGTCGATGTCCCGGTATGACTTGTGGTGAATTAGTATCTGGTTTATTCAGTCAAATTTTAATTTTATTATATTGTCTGGCATTCTCTATGCAATCTGCTGCGTCATAAAATTCCGACTAGCACCTGAGTCGAACAACGCCGTACATCTGATATTACTTATCTCGACTAAACATGTGAAATTTTTACTTATAATTATCGTCGTTTTCTGGTGCAGCGTTGCGCCTTCTGGTATTGTGATGGCACATGTCTTCTCCGGTTGGACTACCACTGGTTTGTGATTATTCACCACTTTCCTCGTACGTACCGGTGACGGCTCGTAATAATCGTCACAACAACACTTCGCAATACAGTCTCCCATTATGGCACAGCTATTTTTATGATTACAAATTTTATTATATTTAGTCCAGTTAATTTTCTCCGCATTCACTTCTGACTCGTTTGATGTCGCGTGGTCGTCTGTCATACTATCCGTGCTATCTGTATAGCTGTGACTAGGTGGCCTCCCCCCTCGTAGAAGGGTTGCGGGGATGATTGGAGGTACGAGCAATAAGTCCCGCGGATGAGCTCGCTTCTCTAGTTTTTTTCACAGTTACATCTCTTCGCCGTCTCTCCTACTATAAAACAGCGTACACAGATACCTACTCTATCTTCCTTACATTTTCTTGTCCAGTGATCTCCATTCTTTCCACAATTCAGACACGTGTCGTGCCGCCTAGTGATCTTGATGATGATCTCGATGTATTGGATTCTGATCTTATGATACGATCACCTGACTTTGACCTGTCTCTGTATCTGTGTCTTTCATTATTAAATACGACGTTTAATTTTTTATCGTCTTTATTGTCAGCGATTTTTTTATGCTTGATTGGTTCATTACTTATTTTTTACCGTTGTTTATCTCTCTTTTGGATTCTTCTCACTTTTTTTGTTTTGAATCAGTTTCTGATTCTGTTTCAGTTTCTGCTACTGAATCCTTCGTTGACTGCAGCCTACGTATAGTTGATCTTCTGTTCACTCTTGATCTTCTCATATCCGCGACTCTGTTCTCCGCTTTAGACAATGCTTCTGTTAATTTTTCATATGACTGAATTGGCTCGAATATATGTAGTTCCCTCTGGAACTCTGCTTCTGACTTTAGAATTATTATTTCCAACTGCTTTTCCATGTCCATTGGGCACTGAAGCTCATCAAATCTAGTTCACATCTTTTTTATGAATTGCTGTGAGTCTTCGTTTTTCCTTTGATATATTGAGAAAATTTCCTGTAATACGTCTGCATCTTTTATTGTCTTACAAAAAGTTAATCTGAATCCTTTTTCGACTTCATTCCAGCTGTCCCATGAGTCGATATTCTGTTTTATCCATTTTTTTTATGTTGAATGCCATTTTAAATAATTCTAATTTTTTATTAAAATCCAGGCATTGTTCCTGACATGCTTCCGTTAACATCTGAATCCATTGCTTTGGCTGCCTGTCTCTTGTACATTTTAATCCTTTAACTGTGATTAATGTTTCCATGAAATGGATTTTATCTGCCATTCTTTTCATGGATTCTTCCCTGTAGCTATTTGTCAGGTTTGGTCTGCTTTGATGTACAGGTTGGTAATACGTCTGGTAATATTGACTTGGTTGCTGCGTTGTATAATTTCCTGGTACTTGATATGAGCTTGGATTCCGTTGCAGTGATTGCCGATCTGTATATCTATATTGGCCATTGTTATGTTGCGTTCTTTCTTCATGCGTTCGTGATTTTATTTCGCTATGTTTCTGGTTCACTTGTGTGGAATTCTATATTCCATCCAACTCTACCGTCTCATCAAACCACTGCATTCCTCTTGTGATGTAGTTTACTATAGCGTTTTCCAAGTTTTCGTATTCTCTTCTTAGGTCTAACTCGGTCTCTAGGGCTCTTATCTGGTTCTCACTTGTTATTTGCGGCACTGACTCTATTAGTTCAATGCGTTTCGCCAGGTTTTTTTTCTCTTCTTATCATGTCTCTTGTTCATTGGATGAGCTTCACTGTAGTTTTGCACCACTCTGAATTGTTCTTTTTCATTTGTTTGTTATGTTCCATATTCTCCATGAATATTTTTTTTTATATTCACCCAGCATCCACATCTTCTCTTCTCTTGTTATAAAGGTTATGCTACCTTTCATCTGATCGTCGTACCCATTTGGGTGTTGATGTATTATTATCTCTGCCTCGTCATCTCGGTCTTCAATAGAATCAAAATTTTCGGCTGGTATCCACCCTTTTTGATTTTTATTGTCTCTTCTTATATCGATTGGTCTTTTTAGCGTTCTGTTTCCTGTAATTACTGGTAACGTTCTTCAATCTGTCTTTTTTTCTGCTGATGTTTATATATTTTTATTTCCCTCTTTATTTTGATGCTGACTTTTGTTCGATAACTCTTCTGGTAACGTGGCTAGTGTTTCATTCAGTTGTTGTACCTCCTTTTAGAGATTTCCTACTTAATTTCTTGTTTTTACCATCTTGTCAATTTCATGTACCCGTGGGGAAGGAATAAACAGAAAAATAAATGAACAAAAAAATCGAAAATTGAAAATGAGAGAAAAATAAATGGAAATTAAAAGAATAGAAATTCAAGATAAATATCCTGGTGACCAGAATCCTCTCCTTACCGCTTGTTACACCTGTTGACTTTCAATAAAACTGTATTATTATTCGCGGTGACGTTCTGATATAAATTTATTGATTTATCAAAAAAAATATTTTAATATTTCCAAAAAATATTGTACTAACTATTTCGAAATATTTTAAATGACCTTCTAGATTTTTAATATCATTTTATTCTATTTATTTGATGTCACTTGAATATAAAATATATTAAAACCAATACCTGTATGTATGTGCGTGGATAACCTGATATTTAGAATTTTATCTCTGGATATATTTCTTTATATTCCTTTTTCAGCTGTATTAAATGGTACTTAAATTTATGTACTTTACTATGTAACTTTAGTTTCACTTCATATCAAACGTTTATATCAAAATTTATTCACTTTCGACTTCTTATTTTTATGCGAATTCGTGATGCGTAATAAATTTTATTGTCAACAAGTATATTTGTATCTCTTTTTGTTGAGTTTAGTTATTTATTGACTCTATAGGTGGCAATAAATTATTAGGTGATTATTTTTATCTGGTAATTTCTTTATTATCGACTGTAAGGCTGATGAATTTCTAGGCAGATATCTGTAACAAATAATTTCAAATTTAAATTTTTGCGGATTATTGACTATTTTATTTTATTCTGTTATTCGTATATAATAATGATAATTCTACGCGACAATGAGTCTTCCTGGCTGTTCGGATATTTGTCGTGTTTTTATGTTTACCCTCTGTTGAATTGAATTGAATTTAACTGGGCACTCAGCTTGTGTTAGCCATTGCACCCGTGCCCATTGAGGACAATTTTCATAGTTGTCGGAGAGGATCTCGTTCCTGGTGATCATCGTTATTAGGCCTTGCATTTTTGCCAGTCCACCTAACAATGAACTTAGCATGCCCACTGTCCTTCCGACAGCTATATATAATTTTTAACGATTGTAGATACTATTGTTTGTGAGTTGATAGGTGAAGGAGACATAGTGTTTATTTCGGTAATTCCCCGTCCCGAGTCTAAGGAAACACGTCGCGGGACAGAGTAGCTGTCAGGAGTCCCCACTAGTTCAGGAAGAACCGAGACCTGGCATTAGCTAAGCCCACCGTCGTACTTCCGTCGCTATGAGTCCTGGCTTCCAGCTGCCGTGGCCATCTTACGTCGTATCTTTGTCATCGGGGGGTCTTGTCATCCGAAATTATGTCTTCTGGGAAGTTAATGGGGGTTTATTATAGTCCATCCTACAGAGCCCACTGTGTAGGATACGACACTTATACAATGGAGGATGCCTGTTATCCAAGGGCAACGTTGGTGGTGGAGGACTCCCTCTATTATTGCCTTGACACATTGGCTTACACCAAAGCTAAAGGTTCTGCGAATGTTTATGGGCCTCCGCCGCCATCAATGCTCGGCCGATACAGGTGTTCTTCTTTGATAAGTAGCCCCACCCGCTAGCCTAGTCATAGAGGCAGCAGAGTCCTGCAGATTCGATCGAATTTTTGTGTTTCGCCATCATTTTGTAATGAAGTCGGCGCCACTACCACTCGCTCGAAAAATCGTCGGTATTCCACCACCAGGGGGCTGCCAATGTAATGAACATACATACTATTATGAAAATAAAATTCATTGGTGCATACCGGAATCGAACCTGATCCAACGCTGTGGTAAGCAAGTACCTTGTTCGATAGGCTATTGCCAGCCCTATTTTATCCTCTGTTACTAAGCCGATTATTATTATTATTATTATTATTATATTTTATTTTTCTTTAAAACGTAAATTTTTTCTTTCTAAATCTTTGATACTAAGCAAGTTGTTATTTCTTTAATTCTATTTATGGATTTATAATTCTTATTGAATTTTATTTTCTCACAACGATTTTATTCTAGAAATTTCTGGTTTCGTCCAGTTTATACTACTTTTAACCAGTTTTTTTTCTGGTTTTATCTAGCATTTTACTTGAGTTTTTAATTCGTTACTTCCGGTTTTATAATAAATCTTTTTATCAATTATTTGATAAATTACTGATAAATTACTGTAATTTTTATAAGTTTTAAATTTTACTTATAAATGAAATATACTTAATTACTAATTATAGATATAAATACCACTTATAATTAATTTTACAAAATTATTTATACAAACTTAATTACTAAAATTAACAATTCTAATTTTTTCTGGTATTTTCTTTTAATTCCTTACCGAAGGAATGTGCACTCTGTAATCTACTATTACTTTACTTTTTCGTTCCCGGGCAAAAAGAAACCCTTAGAAAAATTAATCCCGGGCAATTTTTCTTGTATTTTTTTTTATTCTGGGAATTTAAAATAAAAATGAAACGAAAAATTGAGCAAATAAAAAAAACGAATATATGATTGAAATTGACGTTTTAAATATGAATGATCATTGCGCGTTTTCTTTCTGATAAAACGCGGAAAAGTCAAGGCTTTAGGAATTTTTTCAGAAACAATTTTACTGTGATTGAACCCGCTTGATAAATGATAATTTTATCCGATCTTTTACTGTTATATTTCGCAGACCTTACTCGAAATTTGCTGATTTTACGTCTGATATGTTTTTCAATTATAAAGTGACTAACATAAGCTTATATAACTAAAAAGATAAAAATTTTAGACTTAATTAATTAATTATTTAAGTAAAACCCGTTGGGCGCCATTAAAACGTTAGGGATCGTTCACCTGCACTTTTGGTGTGGTCGTGCAGCTTCCCGTGAGTCTTACCCTGATAGCTCTAATCGAGACTCGCCTGTAACTTAGTTTATTACCCGAACTGGCTTTACAAAACTACGCTAATACTACTACTTAGCCTAATTTCGGAGTCCGGTGCTGATGTTCTCGATGTTCATGGACTGGCTGTTGATTTGATCCTCCAGGACACCCCTCTTGGACCTTGACTATGCTCCCAGATGCTGCTTCTCTTATTCTTAATTATAAGAGGTGGACTGGATCAGGTGAATTCACTCAAACACGGGTTTAGTTCTCATGATTGCATAATTACTTAATTAATTAATAATTATCATTCTACAACAACGCACACACACTGGTTACAAAGTCTGATAGCACACAAGTAAGTGTGTGTGATATCAATGTTACTGTGACTAACTGCACAGGGCTTACTACCAAATAATACAATAACTCCAATCTATTGTATTATTTACCGATACGCGTGTAACACTAACCGGTTACTATGACTGTTAACTAAGTGTGACAATTATACTGGTTAATTAACCTGATTAACTTACTGTAATCAACTATAACGTTAATTAACTGACTCTGATCTGGTAGCAACAGCTTAACGCTGGTAGGCAAAAAGTTAAGCAACGTTTAAAATAAGCTGGTAGAAGCTAGTATAAAGCCACCACTGCTGATAGAAAAAGCAATTCGTACTGGGTGCACGTGCTTATATAGGCAGCAACGCCATGTTGAAGCACGTGACATCCACTACCCGACTCAAAGCGGTGGCGCACGATCCCACATCGTAACAATACTTATGAAAAAATAAGAAATAAAGTACTTACAAGATGCACATATCCAAAATGTGCATTTACTGAAGTTTTTTTATGCTGCATTCTTTTTTTTAGCTACATATACTCCCTCTCAATATCTGAAATTATCGTCACCTCAACTCCTTTAATCATAATTTTTCCACCTTCAAAAGATTTTATTAGCAATAAAAACCTTGATATATCATATTCTATCAAAAATGATAGATATGAAATATTAAGATTCATCCATTCCGGTGGGATATAGATTTTCAATATAGGCATACTGAAAAATAATAAAAAAAACTTTTTAAAATTTGAGGCAATAAAAATTATTTTGTCATTTATTAAAATTATTGATATAGTTACTTACATATTTTCTTCTTTATATATATGATGTAGAACTCTCTAACCTGGTTTTTTCTAAACTACTGATAGAATCCACGCACACTTTTTCATTTCTATATTCAGGTGTACATTAAGACATGCTCAATTTTTTTAATGTACATGGAAATATTTTATTCGTAATAGTATATTGCTATAGTTTCCGAATTATGCTAGATTTATTGTATAGCTATTAAACTCCACATAAAAATTGTTAGTGAAATTTATTAGATATGATGCGCGCAAGCAGAATATATCTCGATGAATAAAAATTATTTAATTGAATTCAAAATAAAAAATTAATCCATTGAATAGAAAATGGAATACATATAGCACCAACAAAAATATAATTAATTATTGTCATTTAGCCACTTGTAGTATAGATAAAAAAATTTTTATACTATAGTATTTCAAATTGCTCCATGTTAATATTACCAATTATGCATTGTGATGGTGAATCGGTGTGCAGACCAGTTGTGTTTCTTGTGATTTACCTATGTTTATTTATTACTATTATTTTGTGTTATTACTATTTCCTATAAGCTACTAGTGTTATGACTAGTATTATTTCTTATATCTATGACTATTACTATTGTACTTAAGTTACTCCTATTTCTCATTTTTATGACTTTATTGCTATTGTGATTATTACTACTTATTACTATGAGTGATTTATAACTAGTATTATTATTATTACTTATGACTGAACCTAAAACTATGGCGCTTATTCTACTTACTATTTGTACTTTAATACTATTTTTTTATTAACTATGACTAGATAACTACGTTACTTAATTACTACATGTTTATTTATGATATACTTATAAATATTGTGATTACAACTATAACTTAATTCTTATTTATCTCTATTAATTACTACTGTAATTTCTTTTTAATATACTAAAAACTTTACTTTTTACTATAGCTGTGTTGATTTATTACTATAGCTTATTACTATAGCTGTGTTGATTTATTATTTACTATGGCTGTATTATATTATTACTAAGATTTGGTGTGATATTACATTTTTATGAGTGTGTAGTATGATAATATGAATGCGCGCCGAGTGAAAATTATTCTTGATAAGTCCCGAGCCAGAAAAATCAAAGGGAAAAGAAAGAAACGTGAAAAATGATTTCATATGAATCTTTTAAAAGATTCAAGAGATTGAAAGAAATATAAAATAAGACAAAAGTATGAGAAATAATGTGTAAGAGTTGAAAATGACTTAGAATTTTAAACGCTTATTCTTCCATTCTCTTTCCATTTGCTCGACTTACCGTCGCGAGACTGTAAGCCGCACGGCTAATTTCTCCGTATTCAGTGTTTACTCCAACTCTTAAGCACATTCTTTTCCTTTCCAAACCATTTTTATATTTCGTTTAAATTATTATTTTCAATTCTCGTTGATATTATCGCTCGGAACTTAGAATAAATTCAGTCTCTTGAATATTATTTTGTAGTTTTCTGTTTTCCTTTGATTTTCATCATACTATATGAACGGTCACGAACTTCGTCATTTGCATCTATATAGACGTTTTTGACAGAATTTTTTAATAAAACATTTTCTAAGAATTGATGCAAAATTTACAGTCACAATAAAAAACGTCATGAATTTGGTCATTTGCATCTATAATGGCTTTTGTGACGAAAATTTTCAACTATAATTTATTTTCAAATAAAAACTATAAAAGTAATCGATTATTGTATAACCGAAATTTACCGAGATATTTCAGTCTTAGCTTGTACAGGTAATCATTTCAAAGACGAATAAAAATTATTTTTTCATGTACCATTTTTAAATTTTCTTTTAAAATAATTTTCAACCATTAAATGATGCAATAAATATGAAATGACATAAATCATATTATTATTGTCACAAAAGTTTCTTTATTTAATAGTTATTATCACATTTTTATCTTTAAGATTTTATATAGGTTCATGGTTAATAACGATATCTTTTTTTTTAAATGAATAATATTTTGTATCTTTTAGATAATATTTTTATTAACTTTAATGATTTCAACCATTGTGTAAAACATATTTTAATTTAGCTTTGAAGCATTAAATATTAGTTTTAATATGCTAAGATATCTTATATAGTTGTCACAGTCTTAACATTGACTATTTATATAAAAACATTTGGTAACATAACAAAATACTAAACAAAAGAGTTAATTAACAAAATTATCAAATATCAGATATGTCAGACAGTTCGAGCTTGGTTACGTTGCATTTATTGCTCGATCAACAGAGAGCAAAGATGTTCATATTGTCTCTCACTTACCTTTAGCTGATTTTTTCTTCTAACACGGCAGGCTTTTATTCCCCCAGAACGTTGCAGCTCACTCGGCCTTCTCCGGATAGATTTGGTTGAATGGACGCGGGTGGGGTTGTAGGATAAAGTGTTATGTGCTATTTTCAAATGACCTCACTAGGTTAAGATTGTGATCTTTTGTCTTTTTATTCAACTTTTTAATTACAGCACTTTTACACTATAATTGATACAATGGATTTCACTTGTAAAAGATGTAAAACCATTTAATTGATTATTATTATTTTTAATTATTTTTAATATATGCGTCTTTATTTAGACTTAAGGCTTTCTATGCGCAGATTATCTCGACCCGAGATCGGAAAATAATTACACTTGCTTTTTGTGTCACTATTCGATCGAGCCAGACTGAATTTTATAATAATTGTAAATAACAAAATAATACCGCTACACGATATGAAAATATCGACCTAGTACCTTTATCAATTTACAACTTAACTGAATTTCAATGTAAGATAAACCGCTGTTAACAAAATAAAACTGCTACACGATATGATATCGGCCTAGTACCTTTTATTAAGGACGGTTACTTATTGCTTTCTCTGGGACAGATTTTTGCAATAAGATTACGGGCTATCGACGCCGTTTACGCGGACCATAGGACTCGAAATTTAAAGATCTGATCAACAACCACGAACCCGTATTACGCGGATCGTAGGATTCGAGATCTGAAAATTTGATCAACAACTAAGGCCCTGAGCCATGGTGCTCAGGCTATTTAAAAACTTTTGATTGATGTTTGATGGGAGTAATTAAATTGTTGTCATTGGTGGAAAATGACGACAAGTTTTTATTTATTCGTCAATCGTTATTGCAAAAATCGTCGTGCTACTTTCATACGCATAAATGGTAGTAAAACTGACGCTGCGTTTTCGCATGCTTTTGTAAAGAGGAGTTTCGTAAATTTATTTATAAAATAAATTAATAAAAAAAAATGAATTGGACATAACAGAAACCATACTCAAAGGAGCACCTGAAGCATAAATTGCCTGACAAAGAAGTTTTTGAGCAGTTAGTATTTCGTTATCTCTAATTCTATCATAAAAATTGCTTAATCGACTAGAATGGTTAGATTGTAAATTTTTAGATAATGAGACTGGTGTCAATTCTTGACAATTTTGATTTGGATTTTTTTCTAGCGAGCAAACACTTGGTTGATCCAATAAAAACTCTTCGTCACTGTTATCGATATCGTCATTGTTAACCTTAGAATGAGGTTTGTTATCCCGTTCCATTTTTAAGGATGTTTTTATTGAATCAGGGCATCCCTTACGCTTTAATGCCAAGTGTTTTGACATTCGAGTAACGTGAGTGTCAAAGTTTTCGTACAGTATTTACATTCAAATAACTCTAATTTTTGACCTGGTCGTTGAGTAATTTTCAAAAAGTTTTTTTTCACAATCTCCTTGTACTGAGCCATAGGTATAATATTCTGAAATTGAAAATGAGTTTTAATAAAAAAGAAGATTCATACTTTGACACACACTTATACAGTATAACAAAATTATCCAGTATAAAATAGATTTATAAATTGAACTGCTAAACTTTTAATTATTATTGTATTATTAAGTTAGATAAAAATTCCGTCTTGCTTATATCAGGTTCTATATCATATGTCCAAATCAAACAGTTCAGTTCTGGATTTGACTCCCAAAAAAATAATTCACTACTGTTTTATGCGGTTAAGTCGTTACAGGCCTGAAATTAAAAAAAAATAAAAAGTTATGACATAAAATTTATAAATAAATATTTATAAAAAAATTATTTACCATACTTATATTACTCGAAATTCACTCGCAATGACAAACTGTTATGTTGCTTTAAGTTGTTAGAAATTCACTAGATGGCAGCATTTTCGCTTGCTTGGTCCGTCATTTAACAAACGGTCATGTGACGGTGCTGTGACGGTCCGATGACAAAAAAAAAAATGTCAATGACGGGACCGCTAGCATCACTAGATTTAGTACAGGCATTAACCTGATGTTGATAAAAAACCACCTGTCTAGAAATAAACCCTCGGTCAGTTTTGCAGATTTCTGGCTTATCGGAGGCTAGAACTCTCCCATCTCAACTACTCATACGGAACAAATGAATAAAAAACATGTAATATAATAATTATAATAAACTAACCGTCACGATGTTTAGAATCTGTATAAAGTTTAACATTACATAGCACTTTATCGGAGTAACATATGCAGTGCCAGGTTATATTATTTTTATTAACACTTTTGCTTGTATATAGATAATTATTAAACAAAAACTATTTTACTCCTTTTTGTGATACAATAAATTTTAGTGACATTATGATTCTAAATTATACGTGATAAATAACATGCATAATAAAAAAAAATAAATTCAATTTGATAATTAATCAATCTTGCAATCATGGAATGCATAGATTTTACGTAACATATGTTACTTGAAAACCCAAACAAATTTTTGTTGAAATATACTAGATGTCGTAAGTGTGAATTTTAACTAAG
The DNA here is from genome assembly GCF_026212275.2 of Microplitis demolitor. Taxonomy (NCBI): domain Eukaryota; kingdom Metazoa; phylum Arthropoda; class Insecta; order Hymenoptera; family Braconidae; genus Microplitis; species Microplitis demolitor. The sequence goes on along the minus strand of NC_068550.1, from coordinate 14,136,165 downwards.
GGAACATCGTTTTATCGACATATATTTGATTAATCGAATTTTCATCGACAAATATGTAATAAATTGAATTTTTTTTACGAATATTTTGTTTACAGATTTTTTGGCGACGGATATTTTATCGTGTGGTTATTTTGTCTGCAGATATTTTTTTGCGGATATTTTGTCCACGGACATTTAAGGGTGTCACCGACGAGTTCAGTGAAAAGCAGAGTTGCTGGTAATTCGAGACGAGGAATGGTGAGCCGTTTCAGTGGTGCAACTCGATTCTTTGCACAGACAAGCGTTATTTTCACTGGTGTGAGGTGATAATGAGTCTTAATATAGACAGCAGCGGTCATTGCGTGCTGTGATGCATCAGAGAATCCCCGAATCTCGATGTTTGAGGTATGTGATAAGATGTTGAACCATCGAGAAATTTGTATTTGAGATAATTATTTGAGATAAGTTATCAGCTCCTCCACATATATCATCCACGTAACTGCCCTTCTCAAAGGGTTCGACAGCTACTGGATACTTATCTCCTTCATCGATAATCAGCTGCTTGAGAACCTGGCAAGATATGGTGCTGGAAGTGTACCATAAGCCTTAGTGGTGAGATAAGATTGAGGCTGATTGTCATCATCCACCCAGAGTATTCGTTGGTAATCCCAATAATCTGGGTAAAAGTTGATTTGACGGAACACTTTGGTAATGTTCGCGGTGAAGATGTATTAGTGTTTTCTGACGTACAGTAAAACATGAAATATGTCAGACTGAAGTTTTGGACCCGTGTGAAGTGGGTCATTTAGTGAGATGCCTGAGAGTATGTTATTGGAGCCGTTGAAAACGACTCTCAGCTTAGTTGTGGTGCTTTCTTCTCGAAGAACACCATGATAAGATAAATAATTGGAAATGTGAGATGATTGATATAAATCTGGAACTTTGTTCATATGACCCATAGACTCCTACTTCATGAAAAAGTCACTGTACAGATTATTGAACTTATGCTGTTGTGAAATATTATTGAGGAGTCAATTCAGGCACTTGGTAGTGATGTGCATTGAGTATCCAAGTTGTTGAAATGATGATTTGAATGGTAATCGCACGGTATATCTACCGGTGTGATCACGAGAGTGAGTTGATTGGAAGTGAGACTCCCATTCAGCTTCTTCCACCGTGAGAAAGTCATTGTGAGGTGATGGAATTTTATCAAGCTGCCAAAACTTAGCGATTGTCATAAAGTTAATCGTTGGAGATGAGATGGTGAGATCTGCTTGGTGATTATTGAGATTGAGATGAGACTGGACCAAGTATAGACCAGCGAAAAATAGTTTTGATAGCAACTGGATCACCAAATACACCCGTTTCGACTCTGAGTTTAATAATTGTCCCATAACAATCTGTGCCGATAGAAAAATCAATCTTATCAGACTTGAAGTAGTCTGGATCAGATAATTGCAGATGGTATCACGAGTGATTCTTGATTGAGATAGCTGGCAGCTCAGCTGTGAGTTTGTTGAGAATGTTTGCAGAGATGATAACACTATCATCAGAGTGAAGTGAGCTTAGTGAAATGTTTACAGCTCCAGACGTACTTCCAGATTATACACTGGCAAATCTAACAATTGGAATTTGAGATGACAGGATGTCAAGCTGACAATTATTGACTACTGTCCGTTATATAAGTGTGAGTTCAGACCCAGGGTCGATGAGAAGACGGACAATTGGAGAATTATCTTCTGCGTAGTTGAGAATAGCCTTGGCAATGTCCGATAAGACACTGAGTCGTTACCCGTGTAAAAATGTTTAGGGATCCCGGCGGTGAGTCGGCATAATTCCTAAGGAATTCATAATTGTGTCAAAATAGGACTTCCGGATGAGAACGAGGTATGCAATTTTATCGTAACGGGTGGTGAGAATTTTAGTAAAAAAAGAGTAATATCAGCTAAACGTATATAATTGTAGAAAGATGTCTTAATTACAAGAAAAATAATGTAAGATTTCCCAGATAAAAAAAAGGTTTTATCACGTAACGGATTCCTAGTAAGATCTTGGTGAGATCTGACACAAAAGTTACATGAGTAGCCAAAAAGAAATTTCCGATTCAGTGTCTCGCTGGTTAGTACAATAATTAATCGAAATTCAATTGATCTTCGAACACCAGATAAATCCCTGAGGAATTCTTATAAAGCTCCGGCTGAATCCCAGCCGACTTCTAACAGAAAATTACATGAACATTCAGTGATTTATTTTTAAAGTAGAAGAATTAAATTTTTGATTGAATCTACTGCCAATAATTTCACCGGAGCTTTGTGAAAATTCCTCCAGACTTTATCTGGTGTTTAAGACGAAATTTTAGCACATCGGTATATATTAAATAGCTGTCAATCTGTTTAAAGATCGGTGGATTTCAATGAATCATTAGCAGCAAGACACTGAATCGAAAGTTTCCTATCGGCTACTCTCGACCGTAATTTTTCTGCTATTCATGTACTTTTTTGTCAGATATTACTAAGAATCCGTTACGTGATAAAACCAATTTTTATGTCTAGGAAATCTGACATTATTTTTCTTAACTGCGTATTTCTGCAATTATGTACGATCAGCTGATATTACTTTTTTTTGACTGAAATTCTCACCATCCATTAGTCTAAAATTGCATATCTCGTTTTCATCTGGAATTCATCCGGAAGTCCTATGTTGACACAAATATGAATTCTTTCGAAATTCTGCCGACTCACCGCCGGAATTCCCGAACTTTTTACACGGGTATATTGTCCTTGATACTTCATGAAAATGATTAATTAGTACTGAATTGAGTGCTGTTGAGTGAGATGAAAACTTGAGCTCGGTGATATCGGCTTTTGTTGAATTTGAGGTGAGATGACTTTGAGGTGAGAACTTGTACAACAGGGCTATGCTATTACTCTAGTCGTCCTTACTAAAGGCGCCACTGAAAGTAATACAGCCTCGCTGAACCGGATCCTGAATCATGAGGGTCAGTATAAGTTTTATTTTTTAAGAGAAGTATGAGGAAGGATAATTTATAATTAATTAACTTATTCCACTTTTAATAATTTTAACATTTATCTATTTAACCTCATAGACCTTTTCAACTTGTAATCTTATTAAACCTTATTATCTAACGTGCACTACCTTCGACGATTTATAAAACCATAATGAATTAACTCTTAATCAAGCCAACTACCCTTGGATATATGACACACACACACGCCCACACTGAGTCCCCTGGACTTTTAAATACACTTTTCTTAAACTAAACTCCAGGCGATCAACGAGACTTTCAACGAGGCTAAAACCTTATTTTGTTCCCGCGTGGTCTCCTGGACCCTCTACGCGACTTTCACAACTAGTTCGCGCGGTCCCCTGGACCCTCTACGTGATTAAAACCTTATTTACTTATCAACAAATTCCATAATTACACTGTTCACACTTACACATTCCAATAATATAAAATTTCACTATACCTATTTTCTGTATTTAAAATTAATTTCCACTTTCAAACCACTAATCAATTAACAAATAATTACTGATTAACGTTAACCTTTCCTTTATCAACGATTTCGTTAAGCTAGTTTTATGATTTATTTTATTTGACCGCTTAACAAGTAATTCATCGACTCTACACCCAGTGCTCAAAACTTGAACATTAATTCTCACGTTTGACTTCACGACACATTTAACGTTTATAGGTAATTAATTGGTTTTATTTTATTTATTTGTATAGTTGACTTATAATTGATTTGATTTAATATTAATGACTAGTTAATTTTGACTAGATCGCAATGAATTTTTCAGCGAATGTTTTACACGATCTGCCTGGAAATTTCTACTGCGTAGTAAATCCGGCCTCCTTGCCTGCATGTAACAAAACTACTTATTGTTGAGTCCGGTTTTTTGATTATTTTATCACACGTTACTAGACATAACAATACTACGCGGACACGCGTTTGAACTTTCTCCAATCAAATCCTCGTACTTGCCAAAACACTCGAATTCCCCTTCAACCTGCTGTTCAGATGCAATCAGTAATAGTTGGTAAAGAATACCGGCTATCTGCCAGGTATTCGATTCTCAGATGGAGGAAAAATATCGCTTAGTTTTACAACGGAAAGCCAATTGCGGCTTAATTAATTACCTGATGTTCCGGTAGTCAGAGGTCCCGCCCTAGCCGTTTACTCAGTCCTACTGGCTCTATTTCTGTGCGCGTCTGAGTGGTTAACCAGTCCTGCCGGCTCTGTCTTGTCTCCACTTCTGCCTTGCAGTTTTATCGATTTTAAACTCTTCCCTTACTTGATTATGATTGGGCCTGGCATGTGAGTATTTCTAATTAGCGTGCCCGGCAACAAGTCGAAAAACTTAATTTAATACTGATTTGAGGTTGCAGGTAGCGTAAGTGGCCAACCGTGAATAATCACGATTTTGGTCGATAATAAAACTTAATTTACCCTGTTACACTTGTTATCTGGAGTTTAAAGGGAGTTGTATCACATCTTGGTGACGATATATTATCTTGGTGTTGAGATGTTGGTGCCACCGGTGGGGTCAAAGTTGAGTTCTTCTGAACTTGTTAGCTATTCGTCAATGCAGTAGTACCATGCAGCATCGAGTGATGCTGTTGTTTGCAATAGGCACACGTTTTTGGATTGCGAATTGAGATATATTGTGAGAAACCAGACAGTTGGTGCAAACATACTGCTGGGTTACCCACTGATGTCTCTTATCAGAAGAGAAAGCACAAAATTGTGGACAGTAAACCACAAAATGTCCTCGAGAGCACAATTTGCACTTATTACTCTCTGATAATGGTTGAGAACTCCAAATTCCATGGCTTCTCTGGCACGTATGAGACCTTGGAGGAATGTTTTGAGGTATGCAAACTTGGGAAACTCATTAGTGGCCCCCACACTGACTTCCTACGCCTCCAATGTCACCAAATCGAGTTAGTGTAAGATGAGGTGAACTAATATCTGATCCCACTGATCTGTTGGAGATCCCAATGAATTTAATGCATCAATGGCTTCAGTGGCAGTACCCAGAACTGCTTTAATATGCTTGGCTGATGAAGAATCAGCTGGACGGATGCTGTGTAGCCTGTCCAACTAAGTTAAGATTAGAAGACGCATATTATCATACTGGTTGACAATTGTGTCCCAGGCTGACTCAAACAAATCTGAGGTGATGCTGATGTTTGAGATGAGATGAGCCGCTTTCTCTTCCAGGCATAAGTTGAGATCGTGCATTTTATAAACGCAGGTGAAATTTTAATTGTCACCAATAAGTGAGATGAAGAGGTCATAAAAATGTCTCCAGTCTTGATAGTTGCCTGAGAACTTGGGCACGGTGATTGTTGGCAACGTTATGCGATGGTGAGATGTTGGAATGAGGCTAAAATTAGCCAAGACACTGCCGTGAGATGGTAATTTGGCCTCTATGTCCACAACGCAGGAATAGCGGCTGTCTGCAACTGCCTGGAACTGTTTGAGTGTCTTTTCAAATGACACATTGGTAAAGTATTTATGCTCCACGGTGACGTCAGTTTTCAATGAGAGCAGTTTCTTGCGTTCAACTTCAAATTTTTCCCACTAAGTGTTGAGAAGCTTAATTTTGGAGGTGGCTGAGGACAGAGGGAAAGTCTCAAAAACTCCTGCTTCTGCAGCTGTGGCCAGTGATGAGATAAATGACATGCGGCCCATCTGCAACACCAATTTATTTTAAACGGCAGCCATTTTAACAATTGAGATGTAAAAAATCTGTAAGTAACGTAATATGATAACCAAAAAAAAAAATTAAGGGTTGAGAAATAATACGGAATGGACTGACAGAAGCTATTGATGATTTCTGGTGAGATGTAGCGATATGAGTTAAGACCGTTGAGATGACCTTGAGACTTTAGTGATGATGCAAACACTCAGCCGCTGCACTTTTCACTTCACAAAGTGTTATTTGCACTAAAGTGTTCCTTACCACTTTTTCCACCAATGCAGTACCATGTCCAGGGTACTCAGCAATGCACTGGTATTAAAATGACGGTTAGATTTAACTTTTTAAGATGAGAAATTCACCGATTTTAACACGCCGATTAAGCTATCTGGCTCAAAGAACCGATGAAAAAAGTCACTTAAATATTCTAAATTAAATTCAAATTTAATTTTAAGTGAGAGAGATAGAGAGAGAGTGCCATACTGAGATGCTTAATTGGCGGAAAGCGGGTGAGAAGATTCATAATGAAAAATAAAAGTTATCAACACTCCAATTAAATTAATATAAATTAATAACTTAATTTTATTTTTATATACACTGTGTACACTGGACTGAATTAATTTAGTATTAATTTTGAGGTAAAAATATTAATTACGGGACATCGCGAGGTGAGATGAATTAAGATGGCGGTTGGCGACAAGCCGAGCCTCGCTGTGATATGAATTAATTAATTGAACAGTTATTTATAGTGAAGAAGATTAGATAATCACTACAATTAACGGTAAATTATTTATACTATGAGTTGTGATAATTAATTTGAAATGAAAAATAATGAAAACCAAGGTGATTGCAAAAGGTTACGAATGAAGCACAAAAAAACACGTGTTGCGTCAAGCGTCGCTAAATTTTCAATAATGGCTTCGTCTTCTTCTTTCTCTCCACTTGGATGAGAGGGCGGAGCTTGAGATGAGAAGGGGGCTAGTAGAGACACCTGCGCTTGATAACGCAACGAAACAACTCTATTTTACCGGATTCAGGGTAGCGACGATATACGCCAGTGCAGGAGATTTGAACTTTCTCCCCGCCTTCGCCATCTCACGATTCAATCTCAAAGCTTTTGCTATTCTTAACATTTCCAATGATTTAATATGTTTGTACATACACATACAACACTATTGTTTAAGGCTTGAGTAACTCTGGTCTCAAGATTGATAGGTGCCAGTGTCTTTTTTTATGTATGTGTCTTGCTGCAAATAGTCATGGCTAGATTTTAATCGCAAGCCTAGTACAAGCCTTAAACAAAAAATTTGTGCCAGATTATAACGTAATTCTTAAGGAAGGACTATAATTAAAAAAATTTGCGCATGGCTTGCTCAAGATCTGCTCGAGGTCCAAAATTGAACTTGACCCCTGTGCAGATCTTGAGCAAGCCATTCGTAAGTATCTGCCGTGAGTTACTGGTGCAAGTAATGCGCCGAAAACATTTCAACAGCACCGTATCTAAAATATTTTCAATATTTTTGTGTACAATGCCTTGAACAAGTAATGCACAAGTCTTGATAACGACTTCTTGCTGCATGATCTTACGCAAGACACATACGTAGAAAAATACACTAGTAACTAGAGGTTTTGCTCAAGGCACTGGCATAAAAATCTTTCTCAAGCCTATGGTTCGTCAAAATAACACATATTAAGAGTAGTGCTCCTGTTAAGTCTTCGCCGAGCGAAATAACGGAGACGGAGCTATAAAGATGACCGCTTATTAAAAATCGAATAAAAATAAAAATGAGAATGCTTCGTTGTCTAAGAGATAAATGAAAATAATAAAAATAAAGTGAAATGAAATTTTATTAATTAAATAAAATAATAAAAGCAAAATTAAAACAACTTCCAAATTGATTCAAATCAAAACAATTATGTAAAAATTGTAACGAAAGAAAACTTAATTCGCATTAGACAATGAAATACAATAACAAATTTTAACACTTTATAAAATGGATTAGCTTTCGATTTCACTCGCTATTTTTTTTTTTTTATTTAAAAGCAATCAATTTAATATTTCAATTTCATGAATAATTATTTATTTAATTTTTTATTTATTACTCTTCCTTCTTAACCCTTGATAAAATATGAAATTTCATGAATATTGAATTTTATTCATTAAATGAATTATATTTAAATAATTCAACTTGAACTTGATAATCGATGGAATAGTTATCAGAATTATTTCACAATCAGGAATTATTTATTGATGGAATGAGTCATTACTTTTTAATTATTCAATAATTATTTAAAAATATTCTGAATTATATTTTAATAATTAAGTTTATAGGCATTTAAATCTTCTTTTTCTAATGATTTAATAAAATTAAGGACATTGCCCTAAAAGAATAAAAATTTCTTCAGTGACGAATGAGCTCACTTAAGAAACTAAAATCTTTTTCGATTTCTAGAAGAGCTGTTACCAGGTAGTAACATCCTGTTCAGTCACGAGCTTGACTAATTTGAATCAAGCTTCGTGCATTTCCGCTAAGTCCGAGAGTTGCCGAACTCGCTACTGACTGAAGGTCAGAATAGTGCCGGGTCACTCGCTATTTGGGCCCGGTACATACAATTTCTAATTCAGGACCGTGTCAAGACGTCCTGAGAACCCGCTACAAGCTGGCCAATCACATAATTCGTTTCATATTGGTCAGCCAATGAGAGAGTTCGCTATTAACTGCTACCTGATCGCGCGCTTTCAAGCCAATAAGAAAATTCGCTGGGACAGCCATGCTGTCCACGTCATTATCGAGCGGCAACGAAGGAAGAAGCCGCCATTTCATCTCATCGATCTTCATCGTGGATTGATTAGTACAAATACAACTATCTGTCTAACCGCTTCGCTCAGAGGGGATTCTACAACGTGTTTTGCTACTTGTTACCTTGTGCTCTTGAAACCGCTTCGCTTATTAATTCTTGTGTGATATTAAATCAACCCGCTACGCTAATTTCTCTCTTTATTCAGTCAGTATACTAAGACTGCTATTTACTAAGAGTATATTATATAATTAAACCAATGTTTTTTTATAGTTATCATTTATACATATTGAGACAAATCGCTTTTTGCTTTCGAGATTTTAACCAGCAGCCACCAGAATTCACGGGTTGAACTCTGGCTTAGGCTGGCCTATAATAAATTTTTATTTACTTGGACAGAGCAGTGGGCTGGGATTCTTGCAAAGGAAAGACCCGCACTTATTCAAACACGGCAACGTATGTAAAATTCACCAACTTACCTCACGGCTTATGATTTTATCAATAGATTTTTCATAAAGAATAGATTTATTAATTCTTACCCAATAATATTCTAAATAGACGATTTAATAATTCTTACCAATAAAATAGGAAAATAAATAATATGAGTGAAAGATAGAGTAAAAGGATTTAATTAGAAAGATGCAAGTTTTATTGCCAATTATAATAAAGTTCAGTTACTTACAATGAATGCTTCGCAATTAACAATATATAGAATGTTCCTCGTAGGTGCCGGATACAATTGTCCCCTACGTGAAACGGCGCAGTTTTACACAGAATTTATGGTTTAATATAATAATTTTTTATATCGCGAGTGAATCGCCAGTGATATACAATATTGATAATTTTATTAACACTTGATTTGAACTAGTTGTAATAATTTATAAAAAGTACGGAAATAGTATCGCAAGTAAAATTGCCAGATTAATAATAGAAATATCTCAATATAATTAATAAGTATCGCAAATTAATAGAAAAAGTACGTCTAAGTACTAAGTGATCCAGGATCGAAGTCATTGACCGATAATTGAGGGTCTGGGACTCGCCTCTGACTCTGTCCCCACTTCACCCTTACGGACATGCGTTGATGTGAAAATTAAGTCATGTAACCATGGCACTATGACGTAGTTAATTTGGGCGGCAAAAAGACGAAGAAAATTGGGAACCGCAAGGCTGAGGACGACGAAGACAATTCACATTGTCTCAATCCCCCCCCCCCCCATCAAGCCAAGGTTAACCTTTTAGATTTCCGTCTGGGTTCTCCGACTATTATAATATAGACTTAATAATAATTAAAGAAATGATTAAAAAAAAAAAAAATTATTCAAAGTATTGCGAGTGGATTGCCTGAAAATTGCAAGTAGATTGCCAGTGAAATTCAATTTCAATTTTAGCAATTGCGAGTTACTCGCCAGTAATGCAAGAAGATTGCCAGTTAAATTGCAAGTAATTTGCCAAATGAATCGATCGCAAGCCGTTAGGGATCTGAAAAAAATATTTTCCAACCCAGCCCCAAACTCAGGCCCACCTCGATCCTGGGACCTCGACCTGGATCAGGAAATCTTTACGACTTACAAACTAGAAAATAAAACATACAATAGAACTTAAATTAAATTATAAATATTTTTACTTAATACTAAGCACAAGAAAAATTGTGCTTAAGAGGAATAAAAAAATTTTTTTTTTCTTTGAATATGACAGTTTCTGAGCTGCGAAGAAATAATTTGTACTGTTGTCTGCCAACTGCCTCAGGATTTTGAGTTGTAAATGAAAATTATTACCATTGGCAACAATTATATGAATCAATGAGATGAATATGAGTTAATGTGCGAGTTTTATTTAGATTTACATCTAAATCGATACGGTAATAAAAAAAATATGTAATTTCATTCCGGTCTCTTCGTTGCTCGCAGATGACTTCGATGGAATCGCTCGATATCCTCTGGAGTGTACTTTGTCGCTATCCAATCTTTGTACCCTGGGTATCTGCGGTTACATGCGTTAAAGTGCGAATCAAACAACTGAGCTGGAATCCCACAGCCTTGGCAACGTCCCCGAATGTAATCTTTGTAATTCTTATCATGTGGACGGAAGCACGTTGCCGTTGTTACTTGGTCTTGATAACATACGTGGCACATGTCAGGTCGCCATGGTAATTGACATTCGGCAATTTTGTGATCTCGTTGCCAACAATTTTGACACACATTGGAAATAAACAACGACTGAGCTTGGGTCGTTACCGTCTGTGTCCATGATTCCCTTAGTTCTGTATGACATATACGAGGCTTGACGGTTACGCAAATTTTCTCAATGTCTTTGCAGAAGGTATCACAGTCCATGAAATGAATACCGTTCTGGATTACAACTTGTGGTGTCTTACCTGTAGCAGTGGGGTTGGATGTCGGAGCAGGTGATAAGCCTGACAAGAATTGTTTGTAGGCGTCTGTAGGTTGCAATGGAACCTCATACCTTGGCGCTGGAGCTGTCTGCGAATAAGGTAACGAGTTAGCAAAAGTTACCATCTGGATCTTAGTCTTAATATCCTTAGGAATAGCTCCCGAAGCTCGTTGTGTTGATACTTTCTTTTCAGATAACTCTTGACGAGCCATTTGCCTAGCAAGCAATGATGATGGTCGAAATCTGGCATTTTCCGGCGATGAACGTTGGTATGCGCCATCGCGGATCTTGAGTCCGGGATTCGGACCGCAAGCAGAAGCTTGTTGAGTCAGAAATGGCAGCACCGATTTATTGTTTGGCGTAATACCGATGTCATACTCTACTTTAGCTGGAGTAGAGGTAGTAGCTGATGTTGTTGTTGTCTGACACTTGATTTCAGTGACAGTCAGTTGTGTTTCTAAATTGACCGCCTGGAGTTTCTTAACAAATACTTCTGGGCTTGGCAACTTTGTAACGGGTAAAACTGGGGTTAATTTCAGTTGCTAGGTAAAAGTTATGAATTACTTGTTAAGTTGAAAAATGAACCATCCAGAACCAGAAAAGATAAACCAGTAAATAGATAAACAATATCTGAATGCAAGGAATTTAATAATTAGCCAATACTATTTTAAGTTAACATAAAATATCCCAGAAAGCAAAATTAGAAAATATACAAAACTACCCCTTTCTGCTCGGTTTAGCTCGCCGGAGTCCGGGGTTAAAAATAAAAGGGGTTTTCACAAGACAGACATTATTAAATATAATACTTTAAATTTTATTCAAATCAACATCTTTACATAGGCTTCGAGCCCTTGTTCTACTACCAATTATTTAAGCAAGGTTTTTATCACGGTTTATTATGATTTTTAATTACGTACACACGGTTACGCGGTCAATTCCCACACACACACACAAAATTACGCGGACTAGTAACGCGGGTCTACCCCCTCCCAGATGCTTCAGGGGTGTCTGGTCGACTTCCCCGTCGGCCCTGCACGAGTTCCCCTTCCCTGAGGGTAAGCGGATGGTCTCCGTCTAACCCCCACCTAATCGGCTAGTTTCACCTACCACCCCTTGGCAGAAGGCCTCAGAGTGGGGACCCTTAAATCTCCCCGAGAATCAAATTTCGCTTACCTTAGTCCGATCGGACTCGGGGTAGTCGAAGTTCCAGATGTCGTCCAGGGAATGGTCTTCCTCCAGAAAACGTCTCGGGAGACTAAGTTGCCAATACGGGCTTTACCGAGCGCTTTTATTACCTGAGCCATCCGTCACACATACGGAAAAGGATAAATTTCATCGCCCTCTAGCGTTGCTTTCTGAAGCGTAGCGATCGAGAAATTATTCTAAGTCCAACCGACAAAAATTAAAGGAAGCAGAAAAACGATGAAATATTATTCAAGAGATTGAATTTCTTCTAAGTTTTGTGCTTTAATATCAGTGAGAATTGAAAAATATAATTTAACGAGATATAAAGAATGATTCGGAAAGGAAAAGAATGTGTTTAAGACTTTGAGTAAACATCTAAATACGGAGAAGCTTAGCCGTACGGCTCACACACTCGTGAGCGAAAGGAGAGAGAATGAAAGAATACGCGATTAAAATACTAAGTTAAATTAAACTCTCTCACATTATTTTTTCATATTTTGTCTTATTTTATATTTCTTTCAATCTCTTAAATTTTTTAAGAGATTCGTATGGAATCATTTTTCACCTTTTTTCTTTTCCCTTAATTTTACCGGCTCGGGACTTAGAATAATTTTCACTCGGCGTGCATTCATATTATCATTCTATACACTCGTACCAATGTAATATCATACAAAATCTTAGTAATAATATAACACAGCCATAGTAAAGAAATCAACATAGTTATAGTCATGGTTTTAGTATATTAAAAAGAAAACACAGTAGTAGTTAATAGAAATAATAATAATTAAGTAATAGTTATAATACCAATATTTATAAGTAGATCACAATAAACATGTAGTAATTAAGTAACGTAGTTACCTAGTCATAGTTAATGAAAAAAATGGTTTTTATGTACGAGTAGTAAGTAGAATAAACACCATAGTTTAGGTTTAGTCATAAGTAATAATAATAATAATAATACTAGTTATAAATCATAAGTAGTAATAAGTAGTAATAATTATTCTAGTAATTAAGTCACAGTAATAAGAAAATAGTAGTAATTTAAAGTACAATAGGTTAGTATAGTAGTAGATATAAGAAAACAAAATAGTCGTAAGAATAAGTCAAAAACTTGGTCCGCACCAACTGGTCTACCATCACAACTTAATGTCTGCGATCATTTTCTGGCTTCGTTGGCTCGCTCAGTTAATTGATTAAGTCATGCCGTGAGGTTTGTGATAAGACTTGACTCTGGTTTTGGAATAGTTGGAGGCATTCTCAGAGATTCTAATTGCGTTTTGAGTTCTGTAACTTGGTCGGTGTTGGTTTGAACGACAATTTGGAGATCTTCTAACTTCTCGTCGATACGTTCCATCCACTGGATATCAAATCTTGATCCCCCAGATGGTATTGACGTGATCGCAGGACGGTGACTTATGGCACGGTCAATACGAGCATGAAGTTTACTAAATTCGTCCTTCATGAATTTAATTAGAGTCTCAAACAATGCTGAAGTTGGTGTTGCAGTTGGACTCGACACGTATAGTGCAGACGATGGACGACCAAAGTCGAAGCCAGTTGTCGTTTGCCACGGCGGCAACGCAAATCGGGGCCCAGTTGATATCGCTGACCCAGTAGACCATATCGGTGATGCTGCGATGGTTGTTGAAATTACAGGTGCAGCCGGTGACGAAGTTGATATTGTCTTCTCAGTAACAGGGGGTAATTCCGAGGTGGATGTTGATGCAGTGTTTGATGAAGGTGATAATGAATCAAATGATTGTGTGACTGCATGAATTGATGACACTTCAGTATCAGATACCTCGGCTTCGGACTCATGAGATAAGGCTTCAGTATCTGATCCTGATTTTCCATGTATTTTCACTTTCATGATGAATGGTCTGAAATATATCGAGAATAATCAGTTACGTCTTCGAGACCGTCTTGGAATTTTTAAATCATTGTAATAATATGTGCCAATATCGTTACCGGCATTATCTTGTAGTTCAACTACTAGAGCACATAAAATTTTAGAGACAATCGCGGGTCCCGGATATTTTGATGCTAATTTAGCACTGTGACCATCAACTTTTTTGCTTAATTTTTTATTTAAATAATAAACTTGATCACCGATTTTTAAATCTATAGGAATATCAGAAAATGTTTGTTCGTGTTGTTTACGCGTGCGTTCCCGAGCTTTCAACGTATTTTGCTCAACAAAATGTCTCAGTTCAACTGCACGGTCCATTCGCGCTTGCCAAACGGTAACGTCAGATACATATGGATTTTCAAGAAGATCAGTGTCATTAATCAGTCGTGCGTCACGTCCGTGGTTTAAATAGAATGGGGATACACCCAAAGCAGTGTGTACTGAGGTATTGTACGCGACTTCTAAATCATCGAGATGTTCATCCCAGTCTTTTTGATTTTTACTCGTAAACGCGACAATCATGGGTTTAATTGTACGATTACAACGTTCAACAGGATTTGCACAAGGATGACGAATAGGAGTTGGTGTGAATTTTATGTTATATTGACTGATTAAATTAATAATGTTTTTATTTATGAATTCTTTGCCATTATCTGAAATAATTTGGCAAGGAGGACCCCAGTGATTAAATACAGCCGTCAGGTGATGTTTTATGATTTTACCAGATTGTTTTTTTATAGGAAAGATTTCAAGGTAACGAGTATAGAGATCTTCGATGACAAGAGCATACTGATTTCCCATAGTTGAACGAGTGTATGGGCCAATTGTGTCAATCGAAATAACAGACCAAGATTGAGTTGGTGGTCTCGTTCCGATGTATCCTTGCGGTTTTGTCTGGTCACTTTTAGTCATTATACAAGTTTCGCAAGCTGAAACGTACGATAAAACATCTTTGTTAATTATTAGTAAATAATGAAATTTATTGATAATTAAATTAATGTTGAATAAAAAAAATATTGAAATTATAAAAAAAGAAATAATGAAATGATTTAATTTTTATAAATATGAAATATGAAATAAATGATAAAAGAAATAATGAAATGAATTAATGAAATTACATGAATGAATAGATCATGATAATAAATGATTAAAAATAAAATGAATTATGAAATATGAAAAGAATATTATTGTAAAGTATGAAACAAAATTCAAAAGTGATAAAATATTGATAGAAAAATTATAAATAAAAAAAAAATAATTATTTATAAACAACGTTATTAATAATTAAAACGAAATAAATTATAAAATGTTTAAATAATAAAATGAATTTATTGCAATTAAGAGAAAAATAAGAATCAATAAATATTGATTTATAAATTCGACTCTAATGCTTTATGCGTATGTTGCGAACTGCGTTGGAAGTCATGAAAAATATATATATATAAATAATAATTATAAAGAAATATTGATTCAATTATAACCAATAAAATAATTGGTATAAATAAATAATTATTGGAAGGGATGTTACTACCTGGTAACAGCTCTTCTGGAAATCGAAAAAGAGTTCAGTTTCCTAAGTGAGCTCATTCGTCATTGACGAAATTTTAATTATTTAAAGGCAAAGTCCTTAATTTTATTAAATCATTGTAATATGATTTAAATATTTATAAACCGAATTATAAAAATATAATTCAGAATATTTTTAAATAATTATTGAATTGTTAAAAGTAATAATTTATTTTAATAAAAAAATAAATTTGATAAATATTCCATCAATTATCAAGTTCAAGTTGAATTATTCAAATATAATTCATTCAATAAATTAAATTCGATATTGATAAAATTTCATCAATTATCAAGAGTTAAGAAGGAAGAATAACAAATAAAAAAAAATCAAATAAATAATTATTGATAACAATAATAATCATCAAATAAATCAAGGTAACAATTTAATTGAATAAATATTTAAATAATAATTGATTGATTTTAAATAAATTAAATAACAAATGAAATCGAGAGGTAAACCATTTTATAAAAATGTAAAATTGTAAATTGCATTTAATTGTCTAATGTAAACTAGATTTTGTTTGTAATAATTTTTAAATAATTATTTTGATTTAAATAAATTAGGAAGTTGTTTTAATTTTGCTTTTATTATTTTACTTAGTTAATTAAGTTCTATTTTACTTAATTTTTATTATTTTAATTTATTTCTGCGACAACAAAATGTTTTTATTTTTATTTTCTTTTAATTTTAAATAAACAGTCATCCTTATAGCTCCGTCCCAGTTATTTCGCTAGGCGAAGGCTAAACAGGAGCGCTACTCTTAATATGTGTTATTTTGACGTAACATATATTAAAAATTTTTGGGGGCTCGTCCGGGATACATAAGGATGCTGTTCATTTTTAATTAAAATAATAAATTCAACATCAATAATGATTAAAGTAATTAGTTTATGAAAAGAAAAGAAAATATATAAAAAAAATAAATAATTTAAATTTAAAATCTATTTGAATTAAATAAATAATTGAAATAACTCCATTCAAAGAAAAATGATTCTTTATGTCCGATAGAATAGTTTCTCGGAAATTTGCAAAAGAAAATAATATAGATATCAATCTGGATCCTCCGGAAGAAAATCCAGGTTCATCCACTGAAAAGCAAAGAAATCCTTATCGACCTAGTGGAAGACGTTCTCTGAAAGATACCTCGATCCCACTTAGTTATTCAAATTTTGTTCAAAATAATAATTTACATAGTACTAACCAACTAATTAATGAAAGTATTGAAGAAAATCTTAATCAAAATAATTCTGAATCTAATCATTATTCTAATATTGAAAATGTTACTGAACCACTTGAAAAATTAACCTTAAATCCAATGGAAAATAATGAAGTAAATATACATAATAACACAACAAATAATTCTGCACAACATTCTACAGCTGATTCTACAAATAATAATCGACACAATGCACCGTTAAATAATGAACAAATTTTAAATAACGATAATAATAACGATAATAACAACAATAATAACAATAATATTAACAATAACAATAATAATAATAATAATAATCAAATCAATAACGAACAACCAGTAAGGATGGCTCTTTCAGCAAATCAATTTATTTCTTTACGTGACGCGTTATTTGTACCCGAATATGACGGTGAAAATATGACACTTACAGAATTTATATGCGCTTGTAATGAAGCTTTCGGTTCTTTACCAAGAGATGCTCAACCTAATTTGGTTAAATTATTGAGAAAAAAATTAAGAGGTGATTTAAGAAAATCTATAAACTGTGCAGCAATAAATACAAAACAAGAATTTTATGACTTTTTAAGGGGAAAAGCAGCCCCAAATAAAACAGAAATGCAATTATTGGGTGAATTAGGTCGCGTTTTTCAAAAAGACAGGGAATCTGTTTTAAAATATTCTAATCGAATTTGTGATATTGCAACACAATTAGTTGAAGTACACAAAAGAACACATACACAAGCAGAAAATAATGCTTATGCAATACAAGTAGAACAAAGAGTAGTAGAAAGTTTTTTAAATGGTCTTAATCCTCAAATTGAAAGTAAAATTCGAAATTTAAATAATAATTTTCAAGGGACACTCAATGAAGCTATCAAAATTGAGCAAAAAATTAAATTAAGAAAGGAATTGAGTGAATATGAAAATATAAAACGAAAAGGCAACGAAAAACCCGTGTTCCTTTGCGATGAATTTAAACGCGAACACAATAATTCTCAAAAATCACATCAATCTAATTACCAACAAAAACAAGATTTTCACACTCAAAATAAACAATTTAACAAAAAAAAAAATTTAATCAACAATTAAATTTAAGACAAACTGTTATTTGTCAATTTTGCGATAAACTAGGTCATGTTGCTGATAAATGTTTTAAACTATTAAATTCTAGAGAAAGATGTCAAATTTGTAATAGATCTGGCCACAATGCTAAAGTTTGTAGATTCAAACATGAATTTTTAAATGACAATTCTAAAAATTTTAATAAATGTTTAACTTGTGGTAGTCATGAACATTCAAGTAATAATTGTCCTAAACAAATTATTAGTTGTAATTATTGTAAAAAAATGGGTCACAGAATTAGAGATTGTTGGAAGAAAATAAATGATGAAGAAAAACAAATAAAAGAAAATCATCCTTCAACCTCTAATTCACATTTTGGTATTTTTAAAAGAATTCCAATTAAAACTATTTCTGTTAAAAAAGAAACTCGCGTTGAACAAATTCATTTAAATAAAAATAATAAAAGTCCAACAATTTTATTAGGATATAGCGTAAATCCTAATGTTGGACAAATTTCTGTAATGTTAGACACAGGTAGTGGTCCTAATATTTTAAAAGAAAGTTTTTGTCCAAAAGAAGCAATTTTAGATAAAACTAAAACTATTAAATTACTTGGAATTAACGGAATTCCAGTCGAAGCATTAGGAGAAGTTGAATTAGATTTTCTTGATTTAGAAATTAAATTTTTAATAGTTTCTGACGATTTTCCAATCGAGCAATCGGGAATATTGGGTTCGAATTTTTTTGACGAAGCGAAAGTACAAATTTGCTATAAGGATCGCGTTATGAAAATAAATAATAAACAATATTTTTTCTATGATACTGATGAATCAATAAATCTATCATTTAACTGTGAAAAATTAGTGCAAAATAATAAAATAAATTTTCAAGGTAAAATTTATCCTGTCACTACTGAAAAAAATCTAAAAGAAAAAAATGAAATAAAGGAGGAAGAAATAAAAGAAGACAAAAATGAAACGAAGAAAGAAGAAAATAAAATGAAGAAAGAAGAAATGAAAAAAGAAGGAAATGAAATTAAGAAAGAAGAAAAAGAAATGAACAAAGGAAAAATAGAAACTGATGAAGACACAGATGAAGAAATAATAATGAAAATCGAAAAAGAAGACGAATCTGATTTTGATGAAGATATGCATCAAATAATGGCCATGGGATTTCAAAACTTTAATATTTATGGAAGTGATACCGACTACGATTCAGACGATGAAGCGGAAGACGAAACCAAAGAAGATAATAAAACAAAGATAAAAATAAATGGAGAAACTACTAAAATTTTTAACAAAAATAAAAAAGATAATAATCAACCTGAAAGTGAGAAAAATTTAAAAGAAATATCTGAAAATATCAACACAATCAAACAAAAAAACAATCAAGAAAATAATTCAAAGGAAAATTCCAATTACAATATTGAGAATAAAGATTACAATTTACATGAGTCAATCAATAAATCCAATAAAGGAATTATATATGCTCAGCGAGTGTTAGTCATCAACAATGCCCATGAGAACGAAGAAAAGAATCAAGAGGATGTCACAAGACACTTTTCACATGATGTTGATGCAATAAATAAAAGTACATCACGTTTTGAAAAAATAAAAGAGGTGTTAAATATTAAACATTTAAATAAAATTGAGAAAGAATCTCTTTACGATTTAATAAAAGATAATACTGAAAGGTTTCACCTTCCAGGTGAATATTTACCTGCAACAGATAGAGTTGAACACGAAATTTTAACTACAGATGAAAGACCTGTTAATATTAAGAATTATAGAATTCCTTATGCTTTAAAGGAGGAAATCGATCGACAAATTAAAGAGTTATTGGAAAATAATATTATTATGGAATCAAGGTCACCATACAACAGCCCAGTCTGGATAGTTCCAAAGAAACCGGACTCTGAAGGAAGGAAACAATGGAGAATGGTAATCGATTATCGTGCGTTAAATGAGAAGACGATTAAAAATGCATATCCACTACCAAATATAACTGATATTATTGATAGTTTGGGTGGAGTTGAATATTATTCTGTACTAGATTTATCATCGGGTTTTCATCAAATTAAAATGAAGGAAAAAGATTGACATAAAACTGCTTTTTCAACTATTTTAGGTCATTTTGAATTCTTAAGATTGGTTTTCGGCCTAGCAAACGGTCCAGCAACATTTCAAGCATTAATGGAGGATATTTTTTCCGGATTAATCGGTGTTATACTATATGTTTTTATGGATGATATAATTTTATTTTCAAGAACTTTACAGGAACACATTGAAAGATTAAAAATTGTTTTCCAGAGATTAAAAGAAGCAAATTTAAAATTAAAATCAGATAAATGCAAGTTTCTCAAACGAGAAGTTTGTTATTTAGGTCATTTAATTAGCAAAAATTCTATCAGACCTGATCCAAGTAAAATTGAAGCTGCAAAGAAATATCCAGTTCCTACTACTCAGAAAAAAGTTCGTCAATTTTTGGGTTTTACCAATTATTATAGAAGATTTATTAAAGATTTTGCAAAAATAGCTAAGCCATTGACAAAATTACTTCAAAAAGATGTCAAGTTTTTATGGAATCAAGAAACTCAAGAAGCTTTTGAAATATTAAGAAATAAATTATGTAAACCACCTGTACTAAATACACCTGACTTTACAATACCATTTATTATTACTACTGATGCATCAGGTTATGCAATTGGAGCAGTTTTATCACAAGGACAAATCGGGGAAGACACTGCATGTGCATACGCTTCAAGAGTATTGAGGGACGCTGAAATAATATATGAAACATATGAAAAAGAAGCATTAGCTATTGTTTTTGGTGTAAAAACATTTAGACCATATGTTTATGGTAAAGAATTTATTCTAGTTACAGATCATAAACCATTAGTTTGGTTTCAAAGAGCAAAAGATGTGAATACGAGAGTTTTAAAATGGAGATTAAAATTAGGAGAATACAATTTTAAAGTTATTTACAAACCAGGTAAAACAAATTATGTTGCGGATGCTTTATCAAGAAATCCAATCAAAACAGAAGAATTTGAACAAATCAAAGTAACAACAAGAGCTGCAGCAAAGAAACAAGAATTAAATTCAAGATCACAATCAACAACCAAAACAACTGACGAAATTAATAAAAATTAAAATTTTATAAAGAACAAACAAATAATACAAAAGAAAGTAAGTAATAAAACCAACGATTCAACCGACGAAGAAATTGAAAATCAACCAAAAACTATTAAACGCAAGGAAAAAGTGAAACAAATTCAAGAAAGAAAAGAAACAAAAAATCAAGATTTAGATCAAGAAAATGTGAGTAGTTCTTTAAGTTCAGACGAAAATATTGAAAATATAATAAATGAACAAAACAATAATAAAAAAGTTTCATCAGATCATAGTGATTCAGATATAAAAGAAAATTTAGAAACGGGAAATATTCGTAATATAGTTGATATTAAAGATTATTTTCATTTCAGAAAAGATAATTTAGCATATTTTATCAGCACCAATGGTGAACCATGCGATAATGGCGCAATTGAATTAAAAGAATTAAATAAATTACCAACATTTAAAAATTTAGAGCTAGGAAAAGTAGTTGAAAAGAAAATTAAAAATAAATATTATTTTGCTTTACCTATTCGTGAAAAAGAAAAAGAATCAATTGCAATATTAATTGAAAATTTAAAAGTAATTTTTGAAAATTTAAAAGAAATTTTAGAAAAATTTAAATTAAAAACAGTAAGTTTCGCAAAAAGTGAAAATATAGAAAATTTACCGTGGAATAATATCATAACAGAATTAAAAAATGTTTTTGACGGAACTGATATTAAAATTATGATTTGTTTGGGTACAATTATTTACGTTCCTAATGAAAAAAGAGATGAAATTTTTTATGAAATGCATAAATCACCAATTGGAGGTCATAAAGGGTTTACTAAAACTTATCAAAGAATTAAAAAAGACTATTATTGGGAAAATTTGGAAAATGATATTCAACGTAGAATTCAACAATGTTTAGATTGTCAATTAAAAAAATTAGTTCGTGTAAAACATAGAGAACCTATGATTATTACCGATACTCCAGCCACGTGTTTCTGGAAAATTTCTATGGATATTGTCGGGGCAAAACAAAAAACTAAAAGGGGAAATGAGTATATTTTAACTATTCAAGATTTATTTTCTAAATTTTGTATTGCAGAAGCATTACCTAACACTTTAGCTACAACAATTTCAACTGTTTTTGTTAAAAGATTTATTTCTTATTTTGGTCCACCAAAAATTATTCTAACAGACCAAGGTCGTAACTTTTTAAGTGCTATTTTAAAATGCGTAGCAAAACGTTTCGGTATTAAAAAACTTAAAACTACAGCTTATCATCCTCAATCTAACGGTTCATTAGAACGATCGCATCACACATTAAACGAATACCTTAAACATTACTCATCCATTGATGAAGAGTGGGACGAATG
The DNA here is from genome assembly GCF_026212275.2 of Microplitis demolitor. Classification (NCBI taxonomy): domain Eukaryota; kingdom Metazoa; phylum Arthropoda; class Insecta; order Hymenoptera; family Braconidae; genus Microplitis; species Microplitis demolitor. Next base: position 14,113,874 of record NC_068550.1, on the reverse strand, counting down.
GATTGAGTTAGCAACATTTTCATATAATACAAGTTATCATGAAGCAATAAAAAATACACCTTATGCTATTGTCTTCAGACAACAGTCTAGATTACCTTCAAGCGAACCAATAAGAGAATGTGAACAATTACCTACAATGCAAGGTTATTTAATTGATTTAATCACAAGATTACATGGGATAAGATTATTAGCTTATCAAAATTTAGTTGACGCTAAATACAAATCAAAAAAATATTACGATAAACATTGTAATCCACAAAATTTAAAAGTAGGTCAATATGTATTTTTACAAAGTGGACCAAATCCAGGTAAAACAAAAGATCAATACTCTGGACCACACAAAATTCTTGAAATTTTGGGTAAAGGAAATGTTAAAATTCAAACAGAAAAAAGAATTCAAATAGTTCACATGAATCGATTGAGATATTCATTCATAAATCCAGAAATTACACCAATTAAAAAAACACGAAAACAAAAGAAAAATAGCGATGAAGAAAATTCTAATTAATTTGTGTTTACAGATGATTATCAAAATCACTTTTGCGATTTATTTTATTTTATTATGGTCATCATCAGTAAATGGAATAATTGGGTATGATTGCGGAAGATTTTCATCAAATTCAACTACAATTTCAATTACAGAGGTGGAAGATTGTGATATTCATCCTAAAGAAATAAATACAACAGAACCATTTATTCAATTATTACAATTAAAAGAATATTCTTTGACAAAAGTTATTCAATGTAAAATCGAAGTAGATCGAAATATTTATTATTGCGGGGCTTATTCTCATATGTCAGTCGTACATAGTGGACATATGGAATATATTGATGAATTTTCAAAAGAAAGATGTTTAGATATTCATAAATCGGGTTCATATAGATTCGGTACGTTATTTATAACTGGTTTAAAAATTAATAGTACAACTACGCGTGGTGCAACACTCGCAGGATCAATCGGTAATGATGGGACGTGTAAAGGGGGAAGTTATTCAGATTTTTATGGAAGTTGGAGTAGTATTGTCGCTCAAGGGGTTTTAAAAATAACAATACAAGAATATTTCGCGGAAGTTAAATATGAGAATGATAAAGTTTATATAAAATCAGGTTTAACGTGTACTTTATCTGATTTATCTTGTTTAGATTTAGAAGAAGGTTATACTTTTTGGGACTATATTCCATCACATAAATGTGATTTTCAAAATTTTGGGGTTTTATATACGGGTAAAGTAAATAAAACATCTGAAAAAAATTCAGATAAGCATGAAATTGTTTATTCTTTAGAATCAAATGGAATAACATTTGCATTAACCACCACAAATATTGAAATTATTTGTGGCTATAAAATAATCAGAACTGAACATCCAAAATTATTTATCTTTGAAACATCAAAGAATGATTTAATGTTAAGTAATAAAATATCAATAGAAAATTTAGATTTATTTGCATATATTAATTCTAAGTTTGTATACGTAGAAAAATTTATACAAAAACAAATTAAACAATTATATTATGATATATTAATTCATCGTTGTATGTTAGAACGTAATACTTTAAAAAATTTTTTATCAATTGCGTCAAGTAAACCAGACGAGTTTGCTTACAATTACATGAAAGGACCAGGTTATATAGCTATAATGTCAGGTGAATCGATAAATGTTGTTAAGTGCATACCTGTTGAAGTATCAGTTTACCCAAGAAGTGAGTGTTATAACGAATTACCAGTGAAAAGAGCAAATGACAGTTACTTTTTAACTCCAAAGACAAGAATTTTAGTAAGAAAAGGAACTCAGATTGATTGCAATCCACTTTTTCCACCTTTATTTTTAATAGATGGATCATGGTATAAATTTACACCTAATCCAGTTGAAGTTTTACCACCAAATAAAATTCAACCATTAACTAAACCAACATGGAAATATACTTCTCCAAAATTCTTAGCTACAAGCGGAATTTATTCTGAACAAGATCTCGACAAATTAAGACATAGAATTATGTCTCCAGTGGAAAAACCAGCAATTTTAAGTAATATTGCTAGAGGAATGGATGGTTTGCATTTTGCAAATCAAGGTGAATCAATATTAAATTTATTTGATACTAATGCTTTACAAAAATTAGCTGATTCAGCATGGGAAAAAACATGGGGAAAATTTGTAGTTTTTGGATCTGCAAGTGCAGGAATATTTAGTATAATTATGATTATAAGACTAGTAAAATTTTCATTTGACACATTACTTCATGCTTTTCAAATTCGAAAATCTTATGGATGTTCTTTTTATATGTGTCTATCATTTTGGGATGCTTGTACTAATTTTATTTTAATAAGAGCACAAGAAAATAACATAAATAATATTCATAAAAGTATTAATAATAATAATACAAATTCAAGCAACGACGAAAATGTTGAATTGGTTATAATTCAACAACCAACACAAAATCAAGAAATTCAAACAATAAATGAAAATACTGAACCATCAGCCCCATCAGCAGATGAAAAAATTTATCCAATTTTACCAGCAAGTCAAGAAGAAAATAATGGAGCAAGAATTATTCAAAAAACAACCAGTATGTTCCGTTTATCCTAATTTCAATTATAAAATTACTAACAACTTACAACTAACAAATTTCAAAATTTTAATATTTTTTTTTTATATATATAATTTTAGTAATGATACTTAAATTAAAAGTATTATTACAGATGGAAATTTCTGCCGGAATACTCAAGCAGATGAAAGAAGATGAAGAATTAGATGCATTATATGGAATTCCACATACAAGAATTCCTGGAAGAAATTTAAAATTTTATGCAAGTTTGATAACATCATATTGTACCATGCCAAGGGAAATAGTAAAAGAATTTTATCATAATGACTTTGATAACGCATCTATGTGCGAAAACTGTTTAAAAAACTGTCCAATGATTTTTATGAAAAGATTTAAATATTGCAATCAAAACTGGCATCGTTTATATTCGTATAAAATTTCGGGAGATTGTATTAAGTGTGGTGAAGTGTTAATAAATCAAAAACCGGGATATATTTGTGAAGATTGTGCAAATAATTGGGTAAACTATCGTGACATTTTAGAAAATAAATATTTTATCGATATTTATGTGTAATTTAGCCTGTAAAAAAAAAAAAAAAAAAAAAAATAAATAAATATCATTGTTATCAATATTATTAATAAATAAGTATATATATATAACAGAAATAAAAAAAAAAGAGAGAGAGAAAAATATAAAAATAAAAAAAAAAAAAATAATAATAATAATAGGAAAAATAATAATCAATTATTGATATGAAAATATATAATACTAAACTTTTGTTAATATTTTAATTAAATAAAAAAAAAATTAATTAAAATAACATAAAAATACATATGAAATTAAATATCATGAATTTTATAAGTAATTCTTAATAAAAAGTATATATATATTTATTTATCGATTACTTTCAAAGTAGCTTTCTGTAATTTCATACATATTCTTTATACAAATCATATGCAATATATATATACATATTCAATATATTAAATCAATTAAAAACTCACGAAAAAGTGTATATGAATAATCAATCATTATAAATGATAAGAATAGAAATAGAATATAAAATAAAAAAAAAAAGGGAAACAAAAAAAAAAAAAAAAAAAAAATATATATATATATATATTTTATATAAATATACACATATAAAAATATATTATTATTATTAAAAATATTTTATTAAATATTATTTTAATATTTTATGCATGTAGAATTTTATGTCATTGGAATGCATGCTAAAACCAATGCATAAGTCGCGTTATCGCGAAAGGGACTCATATGACACCCCTTCCGCATATGAATTCTTTTTAAAAAATTTTTGAGTAGGGATGTTACCAAGTGGTAACAGCCTAAGTTAATTGCAAAAGATACGTCATTAAATATTTAACAGTCAGAGCAAATACGCGCATAGTTATTATTAAAACATATATTTAAAAAAAAAAATAATATACACAAAAATTACAAAAAAAAAAAATAATTATAATAATAAATAAAAAAATAATAACAATAATAATAAATAACCGCACAAAATTTTTTTTTAAAAACAAATAAGTAAGTCTATAAAAAGGAAAACAAAAAAAAAAGAAATAATGGCAGCAAATCGAAGAAATGGACCTAATTACGTCAAATTGGACAAAATCAGAAGCATTGATCCCGATGAGGTTCCAATGATATTTCAAGATATTGCAAGATTTGTGTGTGTTAAGAAAGAAAATGGTGTGAACCGTGTTCTGGTTAAAAATAAGGGGGAAATTAATGAAGAAAAAATTTGCTTCGCGTGTTTTGTGGACTTGGTGGTTAACGATGAATTTCAAGAATTTAACCAATACGAGGGAATCGTGAAATTCCATAAAATAAGTTTAGATGAGAAACTAAATTGCAACCACTGTGGGGAAGTTTTGCTTGAAGCTCAGCCAGCAAAAAATTGCGATCTTTGCAAGCAATTGTTCTTATGGAAAGAAGAAGAATTGTTTAACAAAGTATTTTTGTATGTTGATGAACGATGGGGTGAAAATAATTAAATAAAATTTTTTTTTTAAGTCATTTTAAAAAAAAAAAAAAATGAAGAAATGAATCAATCATTTCGTAAAATTTGTTTTATTATTATTTTAATATCTTATATATTACTTCATTATAAATATTTTAATTTAAGTATTTACATTAATCTTTCTTATATTCAAAAAAAAAAAAAAAAAAAAAAAAAAAAAAAAAAAAAAGGAAATATGTTAAACAATACAATAATTTTATGTAAAAATAATAAAATAACGACAGATAAAAAATTTTTTTTTTAAAAAAAAAAAAAAAAGAAACCCATTCTCATTCAAAAAAAAAAAAAAAAAAAAAAAAGAAGAAGAGAAAACAATATTAAAAAAAAAAAAAACAACAATTAAATCTATTTCAGTTCTGATTATTTATGTAAGAGATAGTAAGTATAATACAATTAAAAAAAAATAATAATAATAATAATAATTTTGTTTTTATAAAAAAATTGATAAGTAACTAATAAAAATCAAATTAAAAAAATAATAATAAGAAAAATTATAAAATTACGAAAAAGTAAGTATAAATTTAATTAAATTAAAGAAAAATATATATATATCCTTTATTATAAAAATAATTTTTTTTAATTATTAAAAAAAAAAAAAAAAAAAGAGACATGCTAAATAAAAAAAAAAATAAATAAATAATAGACGTGAACTATGAGATATACAATTTTTATTCAAAAATAATAAATAAATATTCAAAAATAATAGCAATAATAATAAAATAATATGCTTATATTTTAATTATGAATTAACAATAATTAAAAAAATATACAATTTTTTTTTTTTTTTTTAAATTTGTCATATATTGAAATATATGACAAATGACTAACAGTGGGGGTGTGACGTCACGACGTCGTATTCTTACTGTCAATCAACTTATTAAAAAATCATACATGTTATGCCATCTGGTTATGCATGAATAAATTAATTTACAAATGACTTCCAGCCATTCTTTCGGCTGATGATTTTTAAATTTGAATTTAAATTCAAATTATTTTTATTTTATGTAAAGTTATTATTGAATGATTATGAATAAATGAAAAAGTAAAAAAATAAATGTTGTTTATAAATTTGAATATAAATTCAAATTTTAATATTAATAAATAATGAAATTAATGTTGAATAAAAGAAATATTGAAATTATAAAAAAATAAAATAATAAAGAGAAATAATGAAATGATTTAATAAATATGAAATATGAAATAAATGATAAAAGAAATTGTTTGGTAATTATCGATTACCAATCTGAATTTCCCGCGATCCGACGGGAGTTCAGCCGCTAGCGCCCATCCGGTGACGCAGCTAACTCACCCCCGGCAACCGCTTTTTCTTTGCTGCTACGACGCTGTCAACAGTGAATTCCTTCTCAACGTACAAAACATTTAACCGCACATTATTTCACCTTGTCAAGGATTACGAAGTTTCCAGAACGTGCTAATTCACCAGGTGACCATCTTGCCAATATAATTTATAACATAGTTCTGATTCAGACGCCATCGGCTCAACATCATTAATTCTAACCAGCTCTCGATACGTGGCTTGACCTCGGCGTCGGTTTTTTCTAAGTGCTACTCGGATCAATTGTGTATAATTGTTATTGAAATTTAATAATTAACTTAATCAATATTGCTCAATTAATTTAATTAAACATGACTGTTCAATTGCTGTTGTGATCATGTGCTCGGATCAACGTCTGCTACGCTCGGCCCGGACTGGTATTTCCACCGGGTTCCTATACTTAAATTACCTATAAACAAATTCTGTTCAATTAATTAATAACTAGTTACGTTGTGAATAACATTTGTTACGCTCGGCGTGGTGTGATACACACATCCATGTTCAATTACTCGGATCAACTCAGTACATTCTTAATTCTTATAATCGGATCAAATTTACCTTTGTTCAAGTTACTGTGCTGTGATATTGTTAATATATTTATTGTTTTTTTTATATTTGACTATTATTATTTCACGACCTTCTAACACCCAGTTCCGGAAATTAAATAATTAATTTTGTAAATAGATAAAGTTTTTACATTTTTTGGTCCTTCGAGCCGGATCGGGTGTTGGAATTTATTAATGATGTCACGTCAATAGTTCCTGTACAGTTTAATTTCTTATTCGTACCTGCTCTTATTCACCAGATTATTGTCTACCATGTCTGACGACAAGAAGTCGACTGGAGAGTCGTTTGAAGACGCCTCAAGTGGAACACCAGGACATGGATCCACTCCGCTCGACTCCACAGCTCCAGGACGCTCGTTGACACCGGTCATCACGATCCAGACCATCGGCGGTGCGCCAACGGTTACGTCTCAGGATGTGCGCCTAGATCCTGCTCACTTCAGCGATTCAAGTGTCGATCCTGAAGACAAGACTAAGAAGACCAAGCGTACTCCGAAGAAGTCTGCAGCTAAATGCGACTTGGAGCTGCGCGTTCTTGGTCAACACTCTCGGCTCAAGCTCTTCTCAGATACTGAGGCTCTCGCTGCCACCTTCACCGCAGATGTAGATGCTGCTGAACTTCAGGTGCGCATCGACATCCTGAACGAAGAGTAGCAGCAGTTCATCGCCACCCATGACTATCTGGGGCTCAATTGTACTGACGAGTTTCTTCAGAGCTCGTACGTCAAGGAGGGCACATATGACCTGGCATATCGCTCCTACCTGGGCGCTCGCACTCGGCTCAGCTCACTGCTCAACGCTATTAGCAGATCTGCTCCACAACCTGTCCCCACGGCCCAGGTTGCGCCACCCACTCAGAAGATCATCACTCTCCCACCGCTGGACATCGAGAAGTTCTCCGGTGACTACGCGAAATGGCCTGAGTTCCGTGACATGTTCACATCAGCCATGGAGGAACACCAGGGGCTATCGGGTGTTCAGAAACTCCAGTTCCTGAAGATGCACCTGACAGGTGCTGCTGCTCAACTCATCGCCAATGCACCAATGTGCGATGCTCAGTTCTCGCTATCCTGGGAGGCCGTGCACCAGTGATACGAGAACCAACGTCTGCTCGTCGGGGCTCAGCTCGACAAACTGCTGGACTTGACACCCATGACAGCCAAGTCCTCCGAACAGCTCAACGGTCTGATCAATTCAGTCACTCAGGCACTGAATGCGCTCAAGGCTCAGGGGATCAGTCTGGCACCATGTGATGGCATGTTGCTGACCCAGCTCATCCAGAAAAAACTGGATCGCTCAACCCGCGAGGCGTGGGAACACTCACTCGGCTCATCAACGGACTTTCCGAAGCTCAAGAAGCTCAATGAATTTCTTGTATCTCGTGCTCGAGCTCTTGAACGCATTGGACCAGCCCAAGGTCCGAATAACTCGGCTCACGCTCAGAAACCTTTGAGAAAGCTTCCAACCTCCGGAAGACCCAATGCTTACGCCAATGTCGCTGTCCAGAGTTCATCGTCTGCTCAACGACCGCCAGTGACATCGGGGGGTTCCAGCTCGGCTCAATCAGGCACGGCATATCCTTGTGATATGTGTCGTGGCGATCACTACATTGTGAAGTGTGACAAGTTCACATCACTCTCCAATGCTGACCGCTGCCAAGTGGTCTTGAAGTACCAGCTCTGCTCCAACTGCCTTGGACACCATCGCAAGGAAGCTTGCCGATCCAAGTTTCGTATTCGCGCATGTCAGGGTGATCATCACTCCATGATTCACCCAGGACCGCTCAGTCTGACTACCCAAGGCAGCAACCCCACGACTGCTCAATAATGTGATCTACTTCCGCATGGCAATCTGCTCGGCTCAATTAGTGCGCCTGTGCTCGAAGAAAATTCTTCAACTTACTCGGCTCAAACCTCCCAGGTTCACAAGATACCTGCTCGTCATCCTGCTCGACGACCTGCAGTACTGCTCGCCACTTGTCGTGTCAACATAATGACCAAGTTAAGTACCACTCCAATTAGACTATTACTAGATACTGGTTCTGAAATTTCCTTTATTTCAGATTCACTAGTTTGTCTCTTAGCTCTATCACGTTCACGCTCAAATCTCAACATACTGGGGATTGGCTCCACCAAGGCTGGTCATACAAAAGGGTGTGTGCAGATCACACTCGTATCTCAACACTCAGCGCAGAAAATCACCATCATCGCACACATGCTGAGTGGTTTAACTGCGCTACTACCGTCCATTGCGCTCGATAACATCGATCTCGCGCGCTACGAGTCTCTCAAGTTAGCAGATCGAGACTTCGCCGTACCAGGACCAGTCGATATCATCATTGGTGCTGATTACTATGGACGAGTAGTACTCGACGACACTATTCGATGGGAAAATGATTTCCCTATCGCTCAAAATACTATCTTTGGTTGGATTGTACTCGGTCCAATCACCACAACCACTCACCAGCCACCTCGAATGCTACAAGTAACCTGCTCGGATCATCATCAAGAGCTTCAGGAGCTCCTAACACGGTTTGGGATTCAGGAAGAGGTACCATCTGATCAAACCAATCTGCTTACTCCTGACGAGGAAGCATGTGAAGCTCATTTCCAGAGCACACACAGACGAGATGCTGCTGGAAGATACATCGTCAGACTTCCATTCAAGTTTTCACCAGCTCGGCTCGGAGACTCATACTGTGCTGCATATCGGTGTCTTCGACACCTGGAGCGTCGTCTCAACAACGACCAACAACTCAATAAGCTCTACCGAGAGTTCATGGATGAGTATCTTCAACTTAACCACATGGTACTCGCAAATCATGACTCGGCTCACCAAGGTTACCTCCTGCCTCATCATGGGGTCCTGAAGACCACCAATAACAAGCAAAAAATACGAGTAGTATTTAACGGCTCCAAACCAACCAATTCTGGGCTGTCCCTGAACGACTTAGCGCATACAGGTCCCAGACTTCTGCTCAACATCCTTGATGTTCTGCTCCGACTTCGCTCACATCGATTCATCTTCCTCACGGACATTACCAAGATGTACCGCCAAATTCTGGTCCACCGTGATGACCAGATTTATCAGAAAATACTCTGGTTCGATCACGTCGGCAATATTGTGCAATTTCTGCTCACTACCGTTACCTACGGCACGACGTTTGCTCCATACCTGGCCGTTCGAGCCCTGCTCCAGCTCGTCAAGGATGAGGGACACAGATTCCCGTTAGCCATCGTGCCACTCACTCGGGGTCGTTACGTCGACGACATCTCAGGAGGCGCTGACGACACCGAAACACTTCAACAGGTCGCCGATCAAACGGAACAACTATGTAAGGCGGGCGGATTCCCACTTGCCAAGTGGGCAAGTAATTTTCGCCAGCTCAATCAACTCAGCCACGCGGAAGTGGTCGATCAATACCCACTCGAGGATCCAGACACCAGCACCAAGGTCTTGGGAATGCTCTGGTCCTCCAAACGAGATCAATTCTCGTTCCATCACACTGCGCAATCAACCTCGGCTTCATCGTACACCAAACGTGCAGTACTCTCAGAGATTGCTCAGATTTTTGATCCTCTTGGGTTCCTTGCTCCACTCACAATTCAAGCAAAGATGTTTATGCAGGAACTCTGGCTTGTGAAACTCGGCTGGGACGAACTACTACCGGCTACATTACGCCATAAGTGGAAGACATTCAAGCAAGAACTCATTAGCATCGACTCGATAAAAATCCCAAGATGGATCAGCTCATCCACGTGCTCGGATCTTGAGATTCATGGATTCTCAGATGCCTCTCAATTGGCAATGGCAGCTGCCGTTCTGATCAAAGTTCACAATCCTGCTCGAGGAGTTCGAGTAACGCTGCTCTGCTCCAAAACTAAGGTCTCGCCATTAAAGAAGATGACGATTCCCCGATTGGAACTAAGTGCTGCTCTCATGTTGGCCAAACTCGTCCGTCACTGCCAGATAACTCTAGATTACGAGCGAGTTCCAACCTACCTCTGGACTGATTCATCAGTCGCTCTCACGTGGATTCACTCTCACCCGTCGCGCTGGAAGGACTTCGTCAGGAATAGAGTGTCACAAATCCAAGATCTTACTCCAGATGGCCACTGGAGGTTCGTTCCTGGCACAGAAAATCCAGCAGATTGTGCGACACGTGGTTTAACCACTACTCAGCTCAAAGTTCATCAGCTATGGTGGACTGGCCCACCATGGTTGCTCCAAAACCAGTCGTCCTGGCCCACCAGTCCTGCTCATATTGATGTAGACTCACTACCTGAAGAACGACCCATCAAGGCGTTCTACTCATCGGCTCAACCGCTGGTATCTCACTGGACTATCATGGATCGCCCAATTCCACTGCTACGGGTTTTGCGAGCCACCGTGATATGCTGGAGATTCCGGGATCTGCTCAACCACAAGTTCAACTCAACACTCAATCATGCGATCACCTCTGACGAGGTCTCGCAAGCACTCAGCTTCTGCATCAAGGAAACTCAACGAGTCTACTTCCACAGTGAAATAAAGCTCCTCAACACTCAAGCATCATGGCCAAGGGATCACCCATTTGCTCGCCTAGTTGCCTTCCTGGACACCGATGGCATCATCCGAGTTGGTGGGCGTCTGGCAAATGCACCAGACAATGATCAACATAAGCACCCTGCAGTATTACCACGTGATGCTCCACTCACTCGGCTCATTATCTCTGACTCCCACCAGCGTACACTGCACGGAGGAACTCAGCTCACACTCGCCTATCTTCGGCAACGATATTAGGTATTGGGTGGCCGGCAACCGGTTCGGTCATTCATTCACAAATGCCTCAAATGTGCTCGGCATCGAGGAATTCGTGCCCAACAATTGATGGGACAATTACCTGCTCCACGGGTCACCCCGTCACCACCATTTGCTCACACTGGTGTCGACTATGCGGGTCCTGTGACTCTCAAGACATGGAAAGGACGTGGATCGAAATCTTCGAAAGGCTGGATTTGCGTCTTTGTGTGTCTCGTCACTTCAGCAGTTCATTTAAAACTAGTGAGTGATTACTCATCCGCCACCTTCATTTCTGCTCTCCATCGCTTCATCAGCCGGCGTGGAATATGCTCAGCTCTATACAGTGACTGCGGAACCACGTTCCAAGGTGCTAGCTCAGAGCTCAAGAGGCTCTTTTCTCAATATACACGAGAATCGGCTGAACTGCTCGCTTTTGCCACTGTGAATAACATCAAGTGGCATTTCAATCCACCAGCGGCTCCCCACATGGGCGGAAAGTGGGAAGCAGCGGTGAAGTCGCTCAAACATCACCTCACGAGGACTGTCGGTGATTCTCGACTCATTTTCGAGGAAAGTACAACTCTCCTAGCTCGGATCGAAGCAACTCTCAACTCAAGACCCCTGGAAGCCATCAGCGAGGACCCTGATGACCTGACCGCTCTTACACCCGGTCACTTCCTCATCGGGAGAGAACTCAACGCCATTCCAGAGCCTTCACTCATGGACCTCAACTCCTCACGGCTTTCCAGATGGCAATTCATACAACAACGTGCTCAATACTTCTGGAAACATTGGTCCACCAGCTACATCCAACGCCAGCTGGCCCAGACCAAGTGGTGTCAACCACGGAATGATGTTCAAATCGGCTCATTAGTTCTGCTTACCAATGAGAATGCTCCGCCAAATCGATGGCCTCTCGCGAAGGTCACGGACATTCACCCTGGGCGTGATGGGCTCACTAGAGTAGCCACAATCAAAACCATCAATGGTATTCTCACGCGGCCAGTTGCCAAACTTGCATTGCTGCCGCTCGCACCTGAACGGGACGCGTAACCAGCTCATGTGGATCATCATTGGCTTATCTGCTCGGATCATCTCATCAATCAGCAACCCTGTTCCTGATGGCGGCCGGAATGTTTGGTAATTATCGATTACCAATCTGAATTTCCCGCGATCCGACGGGAGTTCAGCCGCTAGCGCCCATCCGGTGACGCAGCTAACTCACCCCCGGCAACCGCTTTTTCTTTGCTGCTACGACGCTGTCAACAGTGAATTCCTTCTCAACGTACAAAACATTTAACCGCACATTATTTCACCTTGTCAAGGATTACGAAGTTTCCAGAACGTGCTAATTCACCAGGTAACCATCTTGCCAATATAATTTATAACATAGTTCTGATTCAGACGCCATCGGCTCAACATCATTAATTCTAACCAGCTCTCGATACGTGGCTTGACCTCGGCGTCGGTTTTTTCTAAGTGCTACTCGGATCAATTGTGTATAATTGTTATTGAAATTTAATAATTAACTTAATCAATACTGCTCAATTAATTTAATTAAACATGACTGTTCAATTGCTGTTGTGATCATGTGCTCGGATCAACGTCTGCTACGCTCGGCCCGGACTGGTATTTCCACCGGGTTCCTATACTTAAATTACCTATAAACAAATTCTGTTCAATTAATTAATAACTAATTACGTTGTGAATAACATTTGTTACGCTCGGCGTGGTGTGAAACACACATCCATGTTCAATTACTCGGATCAACTCAGTACATTCTTAATTCTTATAATCGGATCAAATTTACCTTTGTTCAAGTTACTGTGCTGTGATATTGTTAATATATTTATTGTTTTTTTTATATTTGACTATTATTATTTCACGACCTTCTAACACCCAGTTCCGGAAATTAAATAATTAATTTTGTAAATAGATAAAGTTTTTACAGAAATAATGAAATGAATTAATGAAACTATATGAATGAATAAATAATGATAATAAATAATTAAAAAATGAAATGAATTATGAAATATGAAAAGAATATTATTGTAAAGTATGAAATATAATTCAAAAATGATAAAATATTGATAGAAAAATTATAAATAGAAAAAAATAATTATTAATAAACAACGTTATTAATAATTAAAACGAAATAAAATATAAAATGTTTAAATAATAAAATGAATTTATTGCAATAAAGAAAAAAAAAAAATAAGAATCAATAAATATTGATTTATGAATTCGACTCCAATGCTTTATGCGTTGTTGCTAACTGCATTGGAAGTCATGAAAAATATATATATAAATAATTATTATAAAAAAATATTGATTTAATTATAGCCAATAAAATAATTGGTATAATTAAATAATTATTGGAAGGGATGTTACTACCTGGTAACAGCTCTTCTGGAAATCGAAAAAGATTTCAGTTTCCTAAGTGAGCTCATTCGTCATTGACGAAATTTTAATTATTTAAAGGCAAGGTCTTTAATTTTATTAAATCATTGTAATATGATTTAAATATTTATAAACGGAATTATAAAAATATAACTCAGAATATTTTTAAATAATTATTGAATTATTAGAAGTAATAATTCATTTTAATAAAAAAAAAATAAATGTGATAAATATTCCATCAATTATCAAGTTCAAGTCGAATTATTTAAATATAATTCATTCAATAAATAAAATTCAATATTGATAAAATTTCATCAATTATCAAGAGTTAAGAAGGAAGAATAACAAATAAAAAAAAAAAAATCAAATAAATAATTATTGATAACAATAATAATCATCAAATAAATCAAGGTAACAATTCAATTGAATAAATATTTAAATATCAAATTTAAATAATAATTGATTGATTTTAAATAAATTAAATAACAAGTGAAATCGAGAGTTAAACCATTTTATAAAAGTGTAAAATTGTAAATTGCATTTAATTGTCTAATGTAAACTAAATTTTGTTGTAATAATTTTTAAATAATTGTTTTGATTTAAATAAATTTGGAAGTTGTTTTAATTTTGCTTATATTATTTTACTTAATTAATTAAATTTTATTTTACTTAATTTTTATTATTTTAATTTATCTCTTAGACAACAAAACATTTTTATTTTTATTTTCTTTTAATTTTAAATAAACAGTCATCCTTATAGCTCCGTCCCAGTTATTTCGCTAGGCGAAGGCTAAACAGGAGCGCTACTCTTAATGTGTGTTATTTTGACGTAACATTAATATTGCCATTTGTAACCCCTTTTGTATTTTGAGAATATTGAGTCATTTAATAAATAAATACTCGTTAACATAAAAAATTTGAAAAACATTATTTTTCAGACAATTTTACTTTAACAACGAGATAATAGCTTCACGAGGCTTTTCGGCAACCCACCTTCCTTTATCCCTTATTTTACTACCTGTCTAGCCGCTCAGACCGATAGTTCACAGTAGGGGGTACACAATCTTACGTTTACCGCTCGACGTTTGATTGTGAAATTAGATCAGTCACATAATAAATTGGAAATCGTTTTGGGTTTTATCAATATTGTCTTCAACAATATTGTGTGGGCGCGAATTAAATATAAAATAGAATAAACTGAGCATTTGGTCACGTGAGCCCAGGTCATAGGATCGGTCCTTGATCAATGTAAGTACCTTTTTATTCACTATACTTTATACGAATATCGTACCTACGCCCATCACGATCTCCAATCGTGACACTTGTATACACCGTCTCTCTTGAACACTTACTCGAGGATTTAATAGGATGCTATTAAATGATATGATAGTCTCACTACAAACATCACAAGCTCTAATGCTCATATATCTACTGATAGGGTTGTGAGTTGAAAGATCTTCATATGTTTGAGCAATTGTATTCACAACGTTGGAATATAATTGTATCGCCATAGTTAAAGAATAAAGATTTTTTCGTAAAGCACAAAGTTATAGCGAACTCGTTTTATGACGAGCAGAAATGAACTGATGCATCATCTCTGAAAACGTCTCTTTTTATATAAGATCTATCAAAGAAAAACCGACAATGAAAAGATAAAAATTTTTCTTGAATTTTAAAAATTTACGATAATTTTTTCTGAGAAAAAATTTTTCTAAAATCGTGTAAATGTATAAATTATATTAATTAAAATATAAATTTGAAAAATAATTTTAGTTTTTTTCAGCTGAGTAAATATATAACGTAAACCGTAATTAATTTCCGCGACAGAGACGCGGATCAATCGGTAAACCGTATGCGGTCACCCACGTGTTAAAAAAAGAAAAGAAATAATAATAGATAATACAAACAAAAAAATTAATAATATTTAAATATTCAAAAGTATATATGAATAAACAAAATAAATTTAAACAATAAACATAAAATAAATACTGGTTGTACCTGAACCAGCTCCTCAGGCTGGGTTAGTGCACGCAGGCGCCAGAACGTTTATCCCAAAACGGACAAAATTTAATTCAGGGGAAAATCTGCGAGGGAAAATCCGATAAAGTGACTTGCGACAAAGCGGACAAAAAAATCGAGAGAAATAAATGAATAATAATAAAAAGATAGTAATAGTAAATATATAATAAATAATTATATTACAAGTAATAAATAAGATCAGAAGAATGAAATAGAGCAGTAGGAAAAGATCCAGGAAAATAAATATTAAATTTTCCCCGACAGCTGTTAGTTTCCGAGTTTTTAATTTATATAAATAATATAGATTTTAATAATATTTTACACAATATTTATTAGAACCAAAAATAATACTTAGTGATTGTAAAAAAAAGAAAATAATATAACAATATATATATACTTAATAATAATATATATATATATAATATAATAATATAGATATAATAATATAATACGATATATAATTAATACGTATTAAATAACAGAAACCAATTATTTCACTTAAATTTTTCCCAGATAATAAATAATCATAATAATTTTGCTTAACATGTCCAATATAATAAATAATAATAATCCCTTTACTTTATTTTACTCTCTCAGCACTGGTGAGAGGGAGAAAGATACGGAAGTTATCCTCACTCACATTCAAAAAGATAAATTCCTCAGTACTACCAATTTATAATTTATAAAATATAAAGCTAAATTATAATTTTTAGTATAAAAATCTCATTAATAATGTTTACTGCTGGGGTATGTAAATAAACAAATCATAGAAAATAAAGTTACTTAATTATTTTAAATAAGAATAAATAGAAATAATAATTGATGATATCGCACAGATATTTTAGATAAAAATAATAATTATATCAATTCGGGAATTTTTTATCCGAGTGCTGACATCAGTGCTTGAGGAATTCATTCAAGCACTGTATGCGCTCTATAGCTATACAGTCCACGTCACTTGGATAGCCTCACCTATTTTTTTTCAATAACTGATTCTTTACTCGCTGATATATAAAATTATCTGTATGTTTTATATTACTTAATTAAGACAAAACAAAATATGTTGTTAGTGTTCGAAAAACAAAGCGAGAATATCATGAGGGGGACATGCCACTGGTCGGCAGTTCGTCACATGGATAACCTCAGTCAAATTTATTGCGCAAAGGAATTAATTTGTTTCATTTTCGTATTATTATGTTTCAATATTATAGCGAGGTGAATAAATTAAAATCGATTTAAAACACCAAAATTGGTGACTATATAAAATAGGGCGCAATAAAATGTTAAGTATTGAAGAAATTAATAAAATTAATTTTTTACTTAATCAAAATTTTTTCCCATCTTGAAATCGCTAGAAGAGTGAATTGAAGTGCTAAAGTCATTAATAATTTCGTGTAAAACAATAAAAACTACTGAAAAAATTATAAAGGTCGAAAGAAATTCGCAACAACGCCAAGGGAACGTCGAATGATAATTTGCGCGGCATTTAATTCCATTAAGACTGTGAGGCAAATAGCGGGAGAAGTTGGAACAGCAGCATCTATTTCAACTGTGACAAGAGTGATAAGACGGGCAAAGCATCTAAAGAGAAAGAAATTGAAGAAAAAATCGGCTTTGAATCAAAAACACATATTAGCACGACTTTTATTTGCAAAATAACACATGGGTTAGATAGATAAATGGCTACAAGTAATTTTTTCAGATGAGATAAAATTTAATTTAGATGGGCCTGATGTATGTAACTATTACTTTTATGATCTGCGGGAGGAAGAAAAAATTTTGATTAAGAATCAGATATTGAAAAAAATAGGTGAGGATATCTAAGTGCCGCGGACTGTATTTTGCAAATAAAAGTCGTGCTAATATGTGTTTTTGATTCAAAGCCGATTTTTTCTTCAATTTCTTTCTCTTTAGATGCTTTGCCCGTCTTATCACTCTTGTCACAGTTGAAATAGATGCTGCTGTTCCAACTTCTCCCGCTATTTGCCTCACAGTCTTAATGGAATTAAATGCCGCGCAAATTATCATTCGACGTTCCCTTGGCGTTGTTGCGAATTTCTTTCGACCTTTATAATTTTTTCAGTAGTTTTCATTGTTTTACACGAAATTATTAATGACTTTAGCACTTCAATTCACTCTTCTAGCGATTTCAAGATGGGAAAAAATTTTGATTAAGTAAAAAATTAATTTTATTAATTTCTTCAATACTTAACATTTTATTGCGCCCTATTTTATATAGTCACCAATTTTGGTGTTTTAAATCGATTTTAATTTATTCACCTCGCTATAATATTGAACATAATAATACGAAAATGAAACAAATTAATTCCTTTGCGCAATAAATTTGACTGAGGTTATCCATGTGACGAACTGCCGACCAGTGGCATGTCCCCCTCATGATATTCTCGCTTTGTTTTTCGAACACTAACAACATATTTTGTTTTGTCTTAATTAAGTAATATAAAACATACAGATAATTTTATATATCAGCGAGTAAAGAATCAGTTATTGAAAAAAAATAGGTGAGGCTATCCAAGTGACGTGGACTGTATATACTGTTCGTGTATATATAGGTATACCGGCAACACTTTCCCAACACTGCACTTAACTCATACATATACACATATATATATGCGCAATAATATCAGAATATAACCACCAACAATAAATGATAATAATAATTAATGATAATAATAATTAATGATAATTATGAACAATAGAAATCATGTATCATCTAGTATCAATTATTTATCAATTATTTTTCCCTCGCCGCGGCGACCAACAACTACCGGGGGAGGTTATCACGTGAGAAAATATGCCGTGAAAGAAATTCAAAGTACTTACTCAAATTTTCTCCAATGACTCAAAAAAAATAAAAATTGAAACAAAAGCCAATTAAATTCACCCGGTGAATCTACTTTCAATAAAAATTATCTTCAACTTTATCAATACTCAATATTTAATACACAATAATATAAATCCGTTTGCGCGTCTATACACGATGCTAGTCCGTATCTTTCTAAATTAATTATCTCAACCTCCACCTGTTGGTCGTCGCACACGTGGCACCACCGTCGCCCTTAATTTCTATCATAATTAGTTTTGTCAGCCCTGGGCCTTACTTAAATTAAAAATATAAAATATAAAAAAACAATTCCTGGACATCTGAATGATACATAATTAATTAATTAAATATATGAACTATTTATTCACAACTTATTCCTATTTTTATTTTACCCGGTAACTGAAACAATAATTATTTATAACTTATTAACTTGACATCGAAATCATTAGTCAAGGTATCGATTTGCGGTTAGCCGGCGGTGAATTTCCGACTAACTGACATCCTTAGTCGGATGACAAGTTTCAATGAAATAATACCTTAAACAATGGTTGGGGCATAATACTACGCTGGATTATGCATCCCAACTGTCTCAAAATCATAAATAAAAGCTTAAATTATACAAAACTCAATTATTTGTATTTTTAAATTATAAAAATAAATAAATCCACACACGTGTTCTCTCATACTCTATGCGCATGCGCTAGCACCGTGCAGGGACTGCCGTCTCATCGGCGAAATGGCGGAATGCCCGCGCAACGATTCAAATTCAAATATCGAATTAAAATATTTAACTTAAAACTAATTAAAATTAAATAATTTGAATCGGTACGTGACAAATATAAAAATTATGAAAACTTTTAAAATAACAAATATATATTTAGGTTTGTTATTGTATAATGTATTTTGCAGATTGCATAACTGGATAGCGGTGGTTTTCAAAAGTATCTTAATCCAAAATATTCGAAACTTCCGAGCAGCTGAAAGAATTTATTAATGGGTAAATGAATGCAAATTCGTCTAAGCAGTTTAGGGGAAACATTTTGGAGCAGGTAAATATTCGTATTAGGATAAATCGATCGCAAATAAATGTAGAATTTTTTAGAGATAAAATTTTGTTGTGCAACTGAAAATTTTTCAATTTGTAAATAAATGAAGATTACGGGGTCGGCTTTACAGAAAAACGTGTAAATATATGTATTAGTGTAAGTTCCCAGCTGCTGTGGATAAATGTAAATTTTTTTCTTAAATATAGTTTTAGTGTAACAATAAAAGAATTTTTTTCTTTAATGCGTCAAAGGTTTAAAAGAGAAACTACTCATAAGATTTTAAGTACAGAATAATTTTAATTATTTTATGAAGTAATAATTTTCGTTAAACATTTTTTTAATTATTTATAGAAGATAGATTTTCTATATCAATGAATATTTAATATAAAAAATTTCAAATTAAGAAAAATATCAAGAATGTATTTTATTTAATATGTAGTTTATTTGTTATTGAAGCTAAATGTAATTTTAAAACTCCATAAATATTTTTTATAATAATTTGATTTTACATCTAGGAACAAATTATTTCTATCAATCAATGAAAGATTTACTCATATTAAAATAGTTATAGAAATTTAAAAATTTTTAAGTGTATATAGTGGGGATTCAAAAATATGCTTTGAAAAACATAAGGCATACCTCCTAGAAATAGTACTTATTAATACATGGTAGGGGTGCAAAGATGCATACTAAAATGTATACGACAAACCTCCTTACAGGTATGTAATGTACAAGTGTATAGTGTGAGTTGATCAGAACCCCTACTTAGATACGGATAAGAAAACTTGCTCCACCCGTTTTCATGGTCAAAATTTAAGCAATAGGGTATCGTCCTAATGAGATGGGATGGTCAAAATTTTTTGCTACCTTCTTAAAGATTTCCAATGTACAAGTTTATGGTGAGGGCGGATTAGGTGTCCTACTTACAAAATAGATAAGAAAACTGTTGCTCCACCCGTTTTGTGGTCAAAATTTAAGTAATAGGCTGTTGTCCTAATGAGGTGGGTCGGTTAAAATTTTGTTACTCACCACTGACTATATAAATATTGGCTGCAAACACTGCAGAGCACAGTACAAAGCATCTTGCAGAATAACCTGCTTCATTTTTTGACGTTGTGTGTGTGTTTTGGTGAAAACGTTAGATCATATTCTATATATTATCAACTCGAAGTAAATTTTTGGTTCGTGATTCTAAAAAATTTTCAAGAACGACAATTTTCTCGAATTAAGTGAAAATCTTAACTTGTTCGTGTAATTTTAGTAAACAGTTAATAAACAATCTGAATTTAAACATGAATATTAACAATGTAAGTATATTATAACTACTTTTTATTCGTTTTCATTGATAATTGTAAATGAAAATTAATTATTAAATTATACATTTTGTTCCTTTTTTTCTTATTTTTGTATAAGTTGAAAAAACTTTCTCCATTAAAATTTGCTTTTTAATATTGTACAGTAAATGATTTTTTTTTCCTGTTGTAGATCACAGAAGAGGCGTGCTACTTCCCATTAAAATGGGTCGAGAAGTTTGGACTTGCCATATTGTGGCAAAATTTAATCGGGCATATTTGGCGTCAACTGGGTGTTGGTGAAGATCCCACCGATATCATCTTTCAAATAGACCAGCAGCGTGTAAAGCTGGTTAATCTTGGATTTCGCATTTGGTGTTTTTTCATGGTGCATGATGATGACGACGATGACTTGAGATATGCAACGTTGAGAAATGTTTCATATGACGGAAATTATTTTGTCGTTAAAATGATAACAACTCGTTGTCTCAAATCAGGCCTCATCGGACAAGGATGGCCTGAAAACGTTGTAAGATTTATCAGACCGAATGAAGAAGAACCAATAGCCGATGCTAAAAATAATATTGGTTTTTTCATCCTGGAAGAAAACCCGGAAGAACTTATGGATGATGAGGAAAGCATCATTAGCGGTGATGAATTTGAAGACCTCAGAAATTTATTATCATTATCATCGTCATCATCATCGTCATCGTCATCATCATCATCATCAACGCTGCAAGATGGACTCAGATGGGATTCGCCACCACCGCCATATTCCCCATTACCACCGTACTCATCAATGAGCGTATCATCAATGACTGTGTATGGACCATCAACATCAACATATCTACAACCTCGAGTACCAACAGCACCACATGCAATGGGGATAATCAATTATGATCCAGTACGCAGTTATTCACCATTGTCTTCATTATCATCATCATCATCATCACAATTAAGTTCAGGACAACCAGAAATGGTAACCGATGAGGAGGAATATAATCACGATCAATTGCTGCAGCTTGCGGCTCAAGCGACTCAAACGGATTACCACCACCACCACCACCACCACTGCCACCACAGAACAACAACAACAACAACAACAACAACAACAACAACAACAACAACAACAACAACAACAACAACAACAACAACAACAACAACAACAACAACAACAACAACAACAACAACAACAACAACAACAACAACAACAACAACAACAACAACAACAACAACAACAACAACAACAACAACAACAACAACAACAACAACAACAACAACAACAACAACAACAACAACAACAACAACAACAACAACAACAACAACAACAACAACAACAACAACAACAACAACAACAACAACAACAACAACAACAACAACAACAACAACAACAACAACAACAACAACAACAACAACAACAACAACAACAACAACAACAACAACAACAACAACAACAACAACAACAACAACAACAACAACAACAACAACAACAACAACAACAACAACAACAACAACAACAACAACAACAACAACAACAACAACAACAACAACAACAACAACAACAACAACAACAACAACAACAACAACAACAACAACAACAACAACAACAACAACAACAACAACAACAACAACAACAACAACAACAACAACAACAACAACAACAACAACAACAACAACAACAACAACAACAACAACAACAACAACAACAACAACAACAACAACAACAACAACAACAACAACAACAACAACAACAACAACAACAACAACAACAACAACAACAACAACAACAACAACAACAACAACAACAACAACAACAACAACAACGAACCTGGGATGAATATTCTAATCATCATTATCAACAACAATTTATTGGCCATGATATTGAAGTCAATTATATACAGAATAATTACATCAACACCCCTTCTGATGATGAAGAGAATATGAATTATTTTTATTAAAAATAATAAAAAGTTGATTAACCTTAAATAAAAAAATTAATTTCCATTTTTTTAGTTTTATTATTTCTTAATCATAATTGTATACAGTTGTAACGTAAATTTAAGAAATGATACTTATTATGTAGATAATAATTATTGACAATAAAGTTTGCAACCTCTTAATAAAAAATAATAATAAATCATACAATATTGATCACAAAATGTTGCCTTTTATTGTAGTTGTAAGATGATTACTGCTAAGAAATTAATTATTGTGAAGACATTAATTAAGTTTAGAAATAACTATTGATTCTTAAATTATACGAAACAAAGTCATAAAATTAAATTACTAATCTTGATAAGACATTTTAAAATCGTTTTATTTGCCACCAAAGTAAGTAAAGTAAAGCTTATGATATGGTACGGGGTTCAGCAACTCTTCGAAATAAGTAGGATTCTTCGTTATCAACGCAGCCGTATCCTTCGTAAAAATACATTAAATTCGTTATTGATTGATACAACAACTCTAAAACCGAATTTTGTATTGACATTTTTGAAAGCAGTTATTTGATAATTCCTATCTTGTTCTAATTCGTTCAGCTTTTTGTTTGGTAACAAGTGGGTAATTTGATGGCCTCGTTCACTTTTGAAAGATCCATTATTTGCTAAGTATTTTAAAAATATTAATTTTGAGTCTTCAAATTCCGAATAGTTTTAATAATTTTTGACTATTAAAAGACTTACCTGTTGAAAAACGATACGATAGTGCACTACTCACAGAACAAATTGCTAAATAATTGTGAGGATAATGGCAAAACTTGAATTTTTATAGTGGTAATCCCCCTCTAAAAAATATTCTTTGTGGGGATTTTTCACAGAAAAATTATTTGGGAATACAGAGTAAAAATGATTGGCCCAAAACCGGTTCAATCATCAGTTAATCCCCCTTCTTCTAGTAAAATAAACAATATCCTCAGAAAAACTTTCGAATTTTTGGCCATAACCCCTTACAGCTGTTCAAAGGTCTAGAACGATCCAAAATAAAAAATGAATCCCCACCCATTTATGCGTAGAAAATTCGAGATAATTCTCGAATGTTCGCCCCTCTCTAAACCTACGTAAAACAGTAAAAAATTAATAAAATATTAATTTTAAAAAATAACATGAAATATGATTTAAATATTAATAAGTTAATTAATAACTTCAAAATATATATACTAAAAAAGTTCTTAAATATCCACTAAGTCCCAAAAATATCCATTTTTTTTTAAGTTACAGAAGACCTTTTGAAATTCAATGAAAGTAGGAAAAACGATTTTTATGACTATGCGGTGCTTGATCCATATTATTTGAGATTTTTTTCTGAAAGCCGAGACTTCATTTCCACAAATCACGTAATTTTCACAATGTGCATATTTTTTGTTTCAATAAAATTTAATAAAATATAAATTCTCTATGATTAAAATACTTTAATTCTTAATTTTTTGAGGATCTTGATACATTTTTCACACAAATATATCCTAGGCTATCAACAATAGGTGAGAAAGGGTGCACTGCTTGTGTTTCTTTCACAGTATTTGACTCTGAGTATCGTACGTTTAAAACATTCATTTTCTATAAACAGTCATTGTTCCCTGATTAAAAGAAACGATTCGAAACGATTGGTAATGTTAAATGCCTATAAAAAGGTTGATAAAAAAGTATTCAAAGTATTCAGAAGCATTTAAAAGTATTAAAAAGTACTAACAATTTTTTTTTTTCCAATTGCTTTACATCGTTTCTTTTAATAAGGGTTGGTTATAAAAGTGAAATCAACGCCGGTAAAATTTTGAATAGCCTGAATGCATAAGTCTTGCAGTGTGAGGATATGTTTTCTGGTACCTGCAGTAAAGCTCTGAACACAAAAATTATAGAACTATTCGTCATAGTACCAGCATCAAAGCTTCAAGTTTAGGAATTACTGTTTAAACTTTGATTCTTGCGTTATGTTCAAAAATAATTTCAGACTATTGATGTTATTTGCCTTAAAGAGAGTTCTGACTTTGTCATCAAGTTTTATAAAAATTTGTGTAAATAATAAATAGTATTTATGGGTTCTGTTTAATTATAAATTGCAAATCATAAGTTACGCGAACACTTATGGTTGATCACACCATCGATCTTAAATTAACTTAATGCTAACTGGTTGCTGCCACTGGAACTAATTTTCAATGAAGGTAACCATGAAAAAAATTGTGTATAACACGAGATGAAACACGACTTCAGATTGCAGTTATTGTCGGCATTTGCCTACGGCTCGGGCAGCCTACTTCACTCGTCTGATATCGTTCTGTTTCATCTCCTGTTACACAATGAACTATTACAGTTTGATGAAACTGTAAAATCAATGACTTGTAATCAAATAATTATTAATTTTGTTCAAAAAAAAAATATGCACATCGTGAAAACTACATTTTTTGTGGGAAAAAGTCTCAGTTTTCAGAAAAAAATATTAAATTAGATGTATCAAGCGCCGCACAGTCATAAAAATCGTTTTTCTTATTTTAAACGAATTTTAAAGGGTATTCTGTAACTTAAAATAAAAATGAATATTTTCGTTGGAAAGCTGAGAATTTTTCCTGCGAACAATTGTTATGTGCTCATTTTTTTAACAAAATTTTATCCTTCAAAAAATTAATGAAAAAATTAAAAAAAAAATTTTTTTAAAATTCAAAACATCATAACTTTAAAACAGCTACATATTAAAGGCTCAAATTTTCAGAGAATTTGTTTTTAAATACATAGAACGACTCTACAAAGTTTAAATCAAATCGACGAGGGTTGCCCTGTAAAAATAACTTTATTTGGCAGAGAGACCCATACATATATATATGTATTAGGGTGACTCATTTCCGAAAAAGCTTTTTTTTTTAAGTGCTCAAGCAAAATCTCAATCTATATCGAAAAAGAAACATTCTCACCAAATATGAACGCTTAATTCCACTATAACTGAAGTTCCGAACGTTCATTAAACGAAATTATCTAAATAATTAAAACATTATCTAAGGTCGTAAATACTCGAGGTTGAGTGTTAGGGGCACTGATTCGTGTACGCAAGGGTCAAATGGACAATTTACCGAAACCACCCTTATATATCTGAATCCCACAAGAAGTAGATTTAAAAGAACCATCATACCCCCTCCAAAAATTATGAAAAAATTACTGAGACATTATCTTTTTATGTAGAATATTTACACAATATTCCGATTCGGCGGGATCAACCCCTTCACCTACCCTTACGCTACAAAAGTCTATATGACTACAGAAGGTGACTTATACCCCCTCCGAAAATAATGAAAAAATTACTCAGACATTCTCTTTTTATGTAGAATATTTACACCTAGTTTTGATTCGGCGGAATCAACCCCTTTGCCTACCCTTACGCTACAGAAGTCTATATGACTACAGACGGTGACTTATACCCCCTCCAAAAATTATGAAAAAATTATTGAGACATTCTCTCTTTCTGAACAATATTTACACAATATTCCGATTCGGCGGAATCAACCCCTTCACCTACCCTTACGCTGAAGAAGTCTATATGACTACAGACGGTCACTTATACCCCCTCCAAAAATTATGAAAAAATTATTGAGACATTCTCTTTTTATGTAGAATATTTACACCTAGTTTTGATTCGGCGGAATCAACCCCTTCACCTACCCTTACGCTACAAAAGTCTATATGACTACAGATGGTGACTTATACCCCCTCCAAAAATTATGAAAAAATTATTAAGACATTCTCTTTTTATGTAGAATATTTACACCTAGTTTTGATTCGGCGTAATCAACCCCTTCACCTACCCTTACGCTAGAGAAGTCTATATGACTACAGACGGTGACTTATACCCCCTCCAAAAATTATGAAAAAATTATTAAGACATTCTCTTTTTATGTAGAATATTTACACCTAGTTTTGATTCGGCGGAATTAACCCCTTCACCTACCCTTACGCTACAAAAGTCTATATGACTACAGACGGTGACTTATACCCCCTCCAAAAATTATTGAGATATTTTCTTTTTAATTAGAATATTTACGCAATATTCCGATTCGGCGGAATCAACCCCTTCACCTACTCTTACGCTACGGAAGTCTATATGACTACAGACGGTGACTTATACCTCCTCCAAAAATTATGAAAAAATTACTGAGACATTCTCTTTTTCTGTAGAATATTTATACAATATTCCGATTCGGCGGAAATTTTACTGAAATTAATTCTACAGAAACCCATCTTCTTATATCAATTTATTGAAATTTAGGTACTAACACTTCTCTATGTGGATTTTTCGTATGGGATTCCAGATTCTCGTGGTTGCTTACATGGATACTTACATCAATCCTTATAGATTCTTACGTAAATCCATACTTTCCAATATAGATTTTTATGGCTTCCTACGCAATCACACATTTATTTTTTAATAGAGATTATTAATGTTGAAACAAATCTCTCTCTTTCTCATTTACTAAAATACTTACCCGAAAGATGAATTTTAATTAGTATATAATGTATACTAATTAGTTTAAAATAAAAATTTGCGAAAAATTTTATAAATTGAACACAAAAAACAAGTTTATTGCTGATTATAAATTTTAATCTTATCTATTTACAAATATAATGATAATTCTAGTGCATTTATTGATGTTTATGTACAGAAAAATGATACTTTTGTTACATTAACGATGATATATTCAGTACACGAAGAGCATAAATCTCTATCGAAATAATATGTAGATATAGCGTAAAGAACCAATACCCAGCCCCTATAGACCAGTAGCCAGCCGGACATATGCTTTAACATTGGCTTAAAATATTTATAGATATAATTTAACATGAAGTGGTTGGCTACTGGTATGGGGCTGGATACTGTAGCTCTTACTCTATTTTAGTTCAACAAAATAATTATATATATATGAAGATCGGAACGTTTTTCACGCAACGAAAATGAAAATCATTCGTGTAATTAGACTGCTTGCAGGTGACTTAAGGAGTAATGTGTGGCCATCGCAATTTTCGACTGGCGTACTAGCCTTCATGCGAAACAATTCAGAAATCTCGATCCAATTAATTTTTTTCTTTCATTTTGATTTTTTATTTTTATTCCTCAAAAAATATTCCGATCTTCAAGTACACAAAATTATAGTTATATGATACAGAATAATAAATCAGAAAAATTTTTGAAATTTTTGAATTTTAAATATACAATTAGTTCTCGAGTGATGATCACATTAATCTATTGGATAATAGTAATTATTAATATTAAGTAAGAGACTCAGTATCCGATCAGGAAACTAGTACCTGATCACTCATGTATAAGTATATTTTTATTTGCTAAATTTTACTAAATATCGATATACAAATACATGGCGTTATCGGGTACTAGCTACTTGATGGGGTACTAAGTCTTTTACCATAATTATAAAGATTAGTTAACGAAACAAATATAAAAAAAATGAAATAAAAAATTTGAAGATCCACATAATCAATTATGCATAAAAAAAAATATTGCCATTGCAACAATCCACCGTTTCGTCAATCACGTTTAGTTATAAAAATATTCTTGTATGGTTTTGCTAGCTATTCGTACGTCACAGTTGAATCCCGCTTGCCACCAGTGGCCGTTAGAAAGCTGTCATCATTGTACAGAATACCTTTTTTAACTAACCTCTAAATAGATGACGGAGTATCGCGATAGTGAGGAAACTGTTTCGTTATGATCAGAATATTTTTTTTTTTATGTCAATGTCATTACTTCAATCTTTGCTCCATCAATAATAATAAATTTTGTAAATTAGATAGTATATTTATAAGATGGATAATAAATTATAAAATATGAGCAGTTTAAGCGCATCCAGCAGTTCTATATAAAAATAATATTACTGATAAATTATGTGTATTGTCGTACAATAAAAAAATAGGTATTATCTACAAAATATCAATACTCATTGTGTGATGCTAATAATAGATACTCAATATTTGATAAGCTATGATGAATTTCAAAATTTTGATAATATGAAATTTACAAAAAACATTGTTATGTAAAAAAAAATAAATTTATCATTTACAACTGCGGCATTGAAAACATATTAAATAGAAGAAATAAAAAAATAACTTTTCCAATCAAACAAAGTTCATCACTGTCTGACTTTATATGATGACAATAATGACAGCTTTAATATTCGTGTCATAAGTATAATAATATTCTCTCACTTACAAATCGATACATCCCATATTACAGTGATTTTACTATTAAACTATGCAAATATTGCGGCAGATAGTTACTGGAGAAGAAGAAAATTCGAATAATCTCTAAATAAATAAACAATATACATGACAATGATTGAAAAATCTATCATTAAAATAAATACAGATTCATTATCCATCATTGATAAAGTAGCAATAGGAAACTATAATGGTCTTAATTTATTGTGAGATATAATATTCATGTCCATATGAAATAATTAGAACAGTACTGTCAATTAATTTTTAGATAGATGTTTACGTTAAACTAAAGCACATTAAAGATAATATGTACAATGCAAAATCATGGATCACGTTGCCAAATGAAACTACGACGTTACTGGTAAAAAAAAGTTTTTTCTTCAAATTGATGTATTATTAAATAATAAAAAATTTTAATTCTTGTATAAACCTTATGATACAATCCATTTTCATATAATGAAATCCTTTAAGCTATAACGAATTTTTAACCTTTCGAAATTTCATCTTAGTAATATGATTTTCTCAAGCAGTTGTGTGGACATTATCACAAATGAAATGAAAGTGGGTTATCGATAAAGTTTTATGTACATGTTCCGTTTAAAAAAATTCTGAAGTAATTCGTAAGCAATCGAAAATTACTTAGCATTATCTAAAAGATATTAAGCAAAAATAAATTAATGATTTTAATCATTTTAACATTAATAAAGAGAATGAACTGAGAATTGTCAATAAATATTATAGTAAACAATAAATTGAACATTTGTTACAGCTTTTCCTCGTTACTATTTCTAAAGAGTTTATAGTAAATTTAGTTAATTCAAGTTTTCTCCAATAATAAATGCTTTCGTTTAATACATAAAAGTAACATATTCACGTTATTAAAATAAAAAAAAAATTACAAATCAGCAAGCCAAAAATTACTATTCGAAAGTCTAATTCCAAAGAATAATTATCGAAATTAAATAATGATAATATTTATGATTGAATGAAAATATCTATCGTGTAACTTATTGCTAATATTAAAAAAAAAAATCGTGAACTTGAGAGAATTCGTAGTAGAATAACGAATTAGTGAAATCTAAAAGAAACACAGAATACGATTTCGGAGAAATTTTTTTAAAATCCGTAATAAGAAATATAAAAAATAATTCCATTACAGAGTCATCATTAAATAACACTATTAGTATGAATTAAAAATGCCTAAAACCGATAAAGCAGATGATTAAAAATTAAGAAAATCAAGTAAGATAAAATTATAACGTATACCGTAATTAATTTCCGCGACGGAGACGCGGATTAACCGGTAAACCGTATGCGGTCACCCACGTGTGAAAATAAAAATAATAAATAATAATAAATAAATGATTTTAAATGTTTCCTCAAAATTAAAATAAATAATAAGTTATAAACAACAATGAAATTATAAATAATGAACTCTTGGAGTGCCTGAACCAGCTCCTCAGGCTGGGTTAGTGCACGCAGGCGCCAGACCGTTTATCCCAAAACGGACAAAATTAAATTCAGGGGGAAAATCTGCGAGGGAAATCCGAGCAAGTGACACACGACAAAGCGGACAAACAATTGAGGAAAATAAAATAAAATGAATAATAATAAGAAAAAGGAAAATAGTAAATATACAATAAATAATTATATTACCAAATAATAAATAAATCAGAAAAATTAAATAAAGCAATAGGGAAGAGATCCAGGAAAATAAATATTAAATTTTCCCCGGCAGCTGTTGGTTTCCGTATTTTAATTTTAAACAATAAGCAATATAATTGATAATGTTTTACAATCAATAGTTTTTGTTAAATTAACCCCAATAATGACACTTGGTGGTTATAAAAAAAATAATAACATTATACAAATTCAACCCAGAATAAATATAATTTAATTTAATTAACACTAGTAATTTTAATATTAAATAAAAAGAAACCAATTATTTTCACTCAAATTTTCCAGACGACAATAAAAATAATAATAATAATAATCTTACTTTATTTTATCTCTCAACACGCTTGAGAGAGAGAAAGACACGGAATTTTTCCTCACTCACACTCAAAAGGATAAATTTCTCGGTACTACCAAATTATAAATATATAACATATAAAGTTCAATAATAATTTTTGCATAAAATCTCGTTAATAATTTTTACCGCTGGGGTACATATAATCAAAATAAAATTATTATAATGCTATGCAATTATCTTAAATAATAATTAACGTGAATAATAATTGATAATCTTATACAAATATTCTAAATAAAATAGAAAAATAATAATTATAATAACTCGGGAATTTTTCATCCGAGTGCTGACATCAGTGCTTGAGGAATTTTTAAGTACCGCGTGAGTTGTATAGCTGTATGTACTACTAATATATATATATATAAGCGTGTACCGGCAACGCTTTACGCCGTTGCGTGCGCTTTATCAATATATATATATATATATATTCAATTACCAAATACTTTCACCAACATACGAAAACAATACTTAATGATAATTAATAATAATTCTCTCGTGTATCATTCAGTAATTAAATAATAAATCCAAATAAATAATTTTCTCCGCGGCGACCAACAACTACCGGGGGAGGTTACCAAATGAAAAATATTCCAGCGAACAGAAATACAAAGTACTTACTCAAAATCAGCAAGAGTCAGCAAAATAATAATAAATATTTTATTAATGAAATACTAATATCAATTAATTCACCCAGTGAAATTATTTATTTTTAGCAATAAAAACACAACTTTTTTTTTTATCAACCAAATAAGCACGTCCGTCCACAATGCTTGTCCGTATCTTTCTAACTTCATTGTCTCAACCTCCACCTGTTGGTCGTCGCACACATGACACTACTGTCCCCTTAATTTTTATTATAATTACATTTGTCAGCCCTGGGCCTTACTTAAATTAAATAAATATAAAATATAAAACATAAATACGCAGACAACTGAATGATACATAATTAAGTAATTAAATATATGAACTATTCATCTATATCTTTTGTCTCGTATAATAAATTAAATAATAATAGGCCGAATAATAAACATCACTTGACGTCCTCAGTTGGATGACAAGTTTAAACAAATGGTAATATGTTGACAATTGTTGGGGCATAAAATAACGCTGGATTATGCATCCCAACTAATTCAAAATTATAAATAAATACTTAAAATAAACAGAAATCACGCGTTCGTGTTTTAAATCATAAATTATAAAAATAAAAATAAATTAAATTAAATCACACATGTGCTCTTTCATACCCTTCGCGCATGCGCGAGCACCGTGTACGGACTGCCGTCTCATCGGCGAAATGGCGGAATGCCCGCGTAACCATTCAAATTTAAATTTATAATTAAAATAATTAACTTAAAACTAAATAAAATCAAATAATTTTAATCGTTACGTGACAAAATTAATACTGACACTAATACATAATTAATTAATAGATAAGTAAATCAAGATATTTATATGCTAATTAAAATTCTATGCATCTTAGTTTTCAGCAGTAGGGAGCAAATTGAAAAATTATTTCGAAAGTATAGAAATTTTTGCCATTCACCAATCGATATAGTACAGAAATTCATCAAGATGAATTAATTGACTTCTAAGTAATTAATATACACATATGTATCAAACACATTGAAATAATAACCGGTTATACGAATGTGCCCTCACTGATTTATTTCGTCGCATACTTGATAATTAGTCAGATGAATGAAAATAACATATTTATAAATAAATCAAGTAAAAGAAATGTAATATCATATGATTTTGACTATAAAAAACAGTTACCAACTTCTTGACAAAAAGAAAATTGTAAAACTACTGCTTGTATCTTTGTTTACTAAAATTACAGATATTTAAGAAGCTGAAAAGTATATATATCCAGTTCACAAAGAAATGAACTGTAGTTAGAACATTATAGGTGATAAAATAATCATTGTTATACAAAGTACGGACAAAAGATAACCATATAAGATCATTTCTACTTATAAAAGATGTGCACAAATCATGTATGGCTTGTAAGAATTACAGAATGTATTAAATGAAATAGTAATTCAATATTGATTTTTATCTCTATGATAAAAGCAAAACTGTGCCTATCAAATTATTACTTAAATATGATGTTTGAGAATATTGTTTTTTTGTTTTTATGTACTAAATAAATTGTAAATCGAATAAAGTTAGTGTATTGTACACCAATAATGTCTGGAATAGAATTGAATGAAGCAGATATGACGCAGAAATAACGGGATGTGAAATACTTCTCATAGAAAAAAAAATCTGATCATTACGAAACAGTTTCCTCACCACGACACTCCGTCATCTATTTAGAAGTTAGTTAAGAAAGGTATTCCATATTGTAATGGCAGCTTATCAAACGGCAAATGGTGGCAAGCGGATTACTTCTGTAGCCGTATGACTAGCTACGACGACCATATGGGATCACATTCTTAACTAAACGTGATTGACGAAACGATGGATTGATGTAATGGCAATTTTTTTCCTATTCGAAAGGAATTTATAATTAAGAGATTTTAAGAATGTTCGAAAACAACAATTAATTCACATTTAACAACATTTATTTGTCAGACTTTTATTTCATGACTTACTATCATATTTTCTACAAAGTCGACAAATAAATGTTGATAAATTTGATTGTTGTTTTCTTTTTCTCTTTCTAGTTTTAAGTTTTAATTCATCATCTTTTATTTCATTCTCTGTCTCATTACCATCGTTTTCTCTACAATATTGATGTATAGCACGTTTGCATTTAATACAATCAATTTTATCAGATTTATAATCTATTTTATTTAAACAAAATAAACAACAGTGTCGGACATCATCAGAATCAAGTATCAATCTGTGAGCAATTGTTCTGCGAAATTCATCAGGATCAAAATTAATGTCGAACGCAGTATTTTCATAAATACATTGTATGTAATACATGTAGTACACACCACAATTTGATGTATCATTTATCGCCTGATATGGTCTTTTGCTATCTTCTGTACGTGAACTCCATTTAACCCTTTTCAATTTCTCAAATGGACTCCTTACATCATATTCTTCTATGAATTTGACTAATGCTTCTTCAACTCTATAAATATCGGTACTTTTTTCAAATGGATCTAAGAGCAATAGGTTTTGCGATTTTCTATTCATAAGAAGTAGGCGCCAGTGACTTTGATAGCAATAAGGTAATCATATGATATGACCGATCTCTTTATTTAGTTTATGAATAAATAATTTATTTCTTTTGACCGATCTCCACGTAGGACCAAGTATAGGATACAGTAAATCAGTAGGAACATAAGTTATATCGCGCCATTGTTTCATTAAGGTTGATACAAGCGAGTCTATTATTTCTCCGTCTATCCATCCTTCTTTACTAACTACTGTATGAAATTCTCTTGGTGTTAACTCAAATTCATGTAAACCGTAAAATATTTTTTGATCTGCAGAATAACGAGAAAATTTAAGGAGGGCTGAATTAGAATTAACATAATAAACGACTGAATTTACTAGACCATTAGGTAAGCTATCTATCGGCTTATCTCTTTGAGAGACAAGTACAGTATTATTTTTATCTCGTTTTATTTTCTTAACTTTATCATCTGATTTTTTCGATCTACTGGACCGTTTTTACTTAATTCCATCATTATTGTTACTAATATCATTATTTAACAGTAATTCTGTTTGAGAATCATTTTCGACAATTTTTTTACTGATTCTAATAATATTTTGACCCGAAATATATCTACTACGTGTTTTTTTTGGTTTCACTGCTTCAATATCTTTTCGGGTTCTCCCGCACGGATCTTTTGCTTTATGATTAGCAGCAGGTTCTACGACAGGTGGATATTTTTTAATCTCTACGGTATCATCAGTTCTTAATTTAAATAAGTATTCCTCTGCAAGTAAACAATCAATGTCATCTTTCAAAGCTCTAATTGTATCGCCGATCGTATTATTTTTTTTATTATCTAAGATTCTACGCTTATATGATTTATTATGTGATTCCGAATAAGCATTTGAAACTCGTGAAATGCTTTCATCTACTAAATTTAATAATATACCACTCCATAGAGAAGCATACGCCATAAAAAATTGTAACAAATAATCTAAAAATTCTTTGCTATTATATCGATTTGTAACATTTTGTACATTACTTTCTCTTTCAGCAAAATTGATTAATAATTCTTCAACAATACCCGAGAAATGAACAAAAAATGGTGATTTCTGATAAATTGGTTGATATTTAATTGTTTTTGATAACAGTTCAAGGTGAATACCATCAGTTTCATCGATTTCAGAAATAAAAGGATCAGTTTCTATTAAAAGACCTGTAATATCATTATTTCTGTCACCCGGTAATTTTCCAAGTTCAACGATATAACGATCGGCTGACTTTTCTACCTTTGTCAACAATACGCTCGCTATTAATTTAAATGTAACGTCCATTTCGTCTTTGTTTCGACAAAGTATCAACTTTCCCATACATTCCATGAGAAATGCTTTGTTATGGTTGAGATTCATGTCTTTTATTCCTTTTGCTACTCTGTGCATTATATGAGCACAGCAACTTAACAAGAAAGTAATATTTCTGGGAGTTTTGGTATTATCTATATAATAATCGAATGTAATTTGTAAATATTCATTTATACCCATATTATTACAAACTTTTAAAACACTATGCATAGACGCCCAACTCCAATCAGTGACTACTGCTTTAATAGGCCATTTAACGAAATAATTTTTGACAACGTCAGCATGTAACCTTAAAAAATTGGAAATGGAATCCTCATCATTTTTACTAGTTATCATTTGACATAAAGGAATAGTAGACTTCGTGGCTTTGTAAACTAATGCATAGTAATAAACTCGTTTACAATGAAAATCACCAGGAATTTTAACATGTGCACCAGTTGAGTCTAAATGAGCAATAGCAGGAATGGCAGGGTTGATGACTTCTAATTGTCGTTTACTACCCAATATTATTGATAATTGCAACTTAAATTTTCGGATAAATTTATCTTTAAGATTATCATCATCGATCCATTGTTGCACAACATCTCCAAGATCTAATGATTTCAGTTTTTTTCGATTTGCTACTTTACCTTCAGAGACTACTTTTTCAACGGTGGCCATTTTTACTTCTTTATCAGTATAACCGTTTTCATTGTATTCCTGATAACTTTCACGACAATTATCGAGATACAGATCTCTACTAGATCGATATTTCGAAAGTTTGAAAAACTGCTTTCGCCGAGGACCTCTAAGCTGAGTGAATGGATCGTCATGAGGTTTATGTGGAAATTCGATTTTCATATTACTGGATACATCAAGGTAAACGTAGTGACCATCTCTTTCAATAACTTCAAATTTATACTTGGCGCCATGACTTGTGACTTTGCAGTGTGCATATTCAACTACATTTACACTGTTTTCTCGAAACCCTGATTCAAAAGGCAATGGACAGTAACAGTTTAACTCAGTTCTCATATTTTCTTTTATAACAGCTCGCAATAAATCAACGCTCATATCATTTTCTCTTGTTGCTACTTTACTCGTAAGGAATGAGACTTCTCCTAAATATTCCTTATAAATATTTTTGTTTTTTGCTCGAACAGTATTTATTTCAATATCATTTTCTTTATTATCAGACAATTGTTTATTTTTTTTTTTTTGAATTTTTTTGAATCTTTTCTTTTTCTTCAGCATTATCTGAACTGCAATCTTCGTCATTCGATAAAGCAAATTCACTGTCCGATAAAATCGACTTTGCAGGTGAAGGAAGAATATTTTTATCATGATCTTCATGATCAGACTCAATTAAATTAAAGGGATCCTTATTATCAGTACGCGAAGTCAAAAGATTGCTTGAACCTTGGAGTGGTGTAAAAGTCACGGTTTTATCTTGATCTAAATTAACATCTTTTTCAGCGACATTTGTATTATAAAATTTATTATTTTTTAAAATACCAAGATTTTCAGATTTAATATTATCTAAACTACAAAACTTATCTTCAATATCTTTGCTAGAACTAGACTTAGAATCACTCAATAAAGTATTTATTTCGCAGATCAAACTATTATAATTTTTATCTCCGTTAACACTAGCTAATTTATTATTATCACTATCATTA
Organism: Microplitis demolitor; assembly: GCF_026212275.2. Taxonomy (NCBI): domain Eukaryota; kingdom Metazoa; phylum Arthropoda; class Insecta; order Hymenoptera; family Braconidae; genus Microplitis; species Microplitis demolitor. The sequence continues at coordinate 14,076,632 of NC_068550.1, read as the reverse complement.
ATCATAGAATTACTGTTCGCTTTAGAACTGATAGAAATCTCTGGTTCAACTTTAGCTACGTTGCTCAAATTTTCTTTTTCAATATATTTAAAACTATTAAATTCACAAAATTTATTCTGACGTAAGCAGAGCTTGTAAGTAAACTTAGATTGAAAAGAATTCAAATTGTATTTTACATTCTATAGTTTTGTTTTTTAATAATTCAAAATGACCCTCATTATAATTACCACTAAACAACAAATTAATGTAATCATCTTCATTTGCAACAGGTTTCTCAGAAAAAGTCGATTGAAGGGAAAATATCGTATCAATACTTGTAAAATGAGCGAATAAACTAAATGGATCTGGTTTAGGCGAGGTTGATTAAACAATTAAAAATTACACGGATTTTGTCACTAAATAAATTATAGATTTATTTACACTTATTTACACTTCAAAATTATGAGAACTTATGTTCAAGCGAATGCGACTAGATAAATTATACGCGATAGCGAATCCAAACTCAAAGATATAAATCACGTATAAAATTGACACGTGGTCAATAGTGGTTAAGTCAATAATAATTAATTAACAATTAATTATTGTCACAAGAACAATTTATTTATTCTCAATAAATAGCAGCCTTGATGTACTGTCTAAATATTGAGGATAATTTAACGTCGCGATTTAGTTATAATTTTACACAAATTATTTACTGAAGCGGTTCAAGCACGAGGTTGCAAGTAGCAAAGACACGTTGTAGAATCGTATGAGCTAAGCGGTTAGACAGATAGTTGTAGAATGAATAATGGTAGCGTCGTTGAATCGTCGAGAAGCTTGGTGTCGACGTGGCAGCCTTGCTGTATATAACGAATTTTCCTATTGGCTTAAAAGCGCGCCAACAGGTATCAGTTAATAGCGAGCTCTCTCATAGGCTGATCAATATAAAACGAATTTTGTGATTGGTCAGCTTGTAGTGGGTCTTCAGGACGTCTTGACACGATCCTGAGTTAGAAATTGTATGTGCCAGGCCCAAATATCGAGTGACCCGGCACTATTCTGACCTTCAGTCAGTAGCGAGTTCGGCAACTCCCGAAGCGAGCGGAAATGCACGAAGCTTGATTCAAATTGATCAAGCTCGTGACTGAACATTCTCCCCAGCGCTGGCGACTGTGTCGACTGGATTGTCTTCTGGAGAGTAAACTGGTAGTACACACAGCTTAGCGATTGGTCGTACAAGTTCCGTGGTAGCGGTCTTCAGCGTGACTACTCGAGTCAGGCCATCTCTGCCTGGATGTAATGCGAGTACTCGAGCAAGCGGCCACTTCGATGGTGGGAATCTTTCATCAGTCAACAAGACTAATGAACCCACTTGGATGTTGTTTTGCGGATTATGCCATTTTGAAATAGATTGGTGACGTTGCAGATACTGTGATGACCACCTACTCCAAAATCTCTGGAACATTTGTTGTAGTTGTTGCCAGCGTGACAACGTAACTGAATTATTTTCCAGTAGCGAGGGCCCAGGTACGGCGATTAGTGGTTCACCGATGAGAAAATGTCCAGGAGTTAGAGCGGTTAAATCTGCAGGATCTTCAGATAGCGGAGCGATCGGTCTTGAATTTAACACAGCCTCAATCTGTGTTAAGACTGTAGCGAGTTGGTCGTAAGTCAATAGCGATTCACCAATAGTTCGTATGAGATGGAACTTGATTGACTTTACGGCTGCTTCCCACTTGCCACCAAAGTGAGGAGCGCTTGGTGGGTTGAACTTCCAGTCTATGCCATCTGTAGCGAGTAAATACTGAAGATCCTTTAGCTGCCTCGATCCTGCTGCGAATTCTTTCTTTAGCGTGGCGTCTGCTCCTACAAAATTTGTACCACAGTCCGAGCATAGGATACTGCAGGCGCCTCTTCGACTAGTGAATCTTCTAAATGCTGCGACGAAAGTGTCAGTAGAGTAATCGGTGACAATTTCAATATGTATAGCGGACGTAGCGAGACATACAAACACAGCGATGCATCCTTTATAGGTTTTGGCACCTTGATTTTGGAAAGTCTTCAGTGTTACTGGCCCAGCGTAGTCTATTCCAGTGTGTAAGAATGCTTTAGATGGTCTTACACGAGCGGATGGCAATTGTCCCATTAATTGTTGTGCACAAACACCTCTATGTCTCGTGCACACGACGCAGCGAAGAATATGTGATCTGACTGGAACTCGACCACCTTCTATCCAGACAGATCTCCGTAGATCAGCGAGAGTCAATTGAGTTCCCCCATGGAATGTTCTTTGATGCGAAAGATCTATCAATAGCGTACTTAAGCGTGATGAACTTGGTAAAATGGCGGGATTTTTTTGTTCATTATCCAGCAGCGAATTCTTTAAGCGACCGCCGACTCTGAGTACTCCGTTGTAGTCGACGTAGGGAATCAATTTAGCGAGATGATGATTTCGATGTAGAGAATCACCAACTTTCAATAGCTTCAGCTCTTGCGAATAGTACTGACTTTGAGTATACTTGATCAGCAAAGTCTTCGCGAGTTCCAGGTCAACTGTAGAGAGTGGTGTGTCCAGTGTGGACTGTGGCACTTTTTTAAATTTAGCGATGGCACGAAGACAGATTCCAAGCGTGCGAAGTAAAGGTGACAACTTAGAGAATTTTTCTAGTAGCGTGTATAGCGGGTGTGAATCTGTCTTGAAGATGGTAAAAACCAGACCTGGACGTTCTTCAAGATGTGATACCGTCTGCGTAGGGATATCAAACGATGGCCAGTTATCTTTTGATTGACTGAGCCACTTTGGTCCCGTCCACCATAGCGAATGCTGTTCTAGTTTGGCTGCTGCTAAACCTCTTGAAGCGCAGTCAGCTGGGTTAAGTTTCCCAGGAACAAAATCCCAGTTGACATTTGGTAGCGATTCTTGAATCTTGGTAACTCTGTTGCGAATGTAGACTTTCCATCTAGCTGGGTTGTTTCGTATCCACGTTAAGGATACAGCGGAGTCTGTCCACATGAAAACTGGAACGTTTTCAAGTTTCAAAACCTTCTTGACGTAGAGTACCAGTTGAGCGAGTAAGACAGCGGCATTGAGCTCCATTCTTGGTATAGTTATAGGCTTCAGTAGTGCAACTTGTGTTTTGGCACACACTAGCGAAATATTGGAGCTTCCAGTAGCGTCAGTAACTTTTAGATAAACTACAGCAGCCATAGCAAGTTGTGAAGCGTCAGAGAATCCATGTAATTCGATTGATACACCATTTTTCACATGATTCCAGCGAGGTATCTGAATCTTCGAGATCTGATGTAGTTCATCTCGAAACAAATTCCATTCTTGAAGAAGCGACGGTGATAGCGTAGCATCCCAGTCAAAGTTCTGCAGCCAGAGCTTCTGCATGAACATCTTGGCTCTCACGATGATCGGTGCCAAAAACCCCAGTGGGTCAAACAAGCGAGCAATTTCAGATAAAATTGTGCGTTTAGTAGTTGGTGATGCTTCTGGAAGCGAATAGCCGAACTGGAATTTATCCTGTGTTGAATTCCAGGTTAGCTCGAGCACTTTTACTGTAGTATCCCCAAGCTCTCTTGGTGTATCTTCTTGGGTTTCAACTGGAGCGACTTGAGAGAGTAATTCGGTTGAATTACTTGCCGACTTGGCAAGCGGAAAACATCCTGTGGCACACATATTTTTTGTGTCGAGAGCAACTTGGATTGCCTCAGCGAGTTCATCTGCACCTCCATAGATGTTATCAACGTAGCGTGTGTTAGTTAGCGGTTCGACAGCCTTCGGAAATTTATTTCCTTCGTCTTCAGCGAGTTGTAAAAGTGCTCTTCCAGCGAGATATGGAGCTGATGTTGTTCCATAAGTAACAGTAGCGAGTGCAAATACTATTGGGATGTCATCTTCGTCAAACCAGAGTATGCACTGTAGATGATGGTCTTCCTTGTCAACTGCAATCTGACAAAACATTTTTGTAACGTCAGTAGCGAATAGATAGCGATGGCAGCGGATGCGAATAAGTACATCATTGATGTCAACTGGAATCTTTGGGCCCACATGAAGTATCTCGTTGACAGATACACCAGATGTTGTTTTCCAGGACCTATTGAATACCACCCTGAGCTTGGTGGTAATGCTCTGCTCTTTCAGAACCCCATGATGAGGCAACAGGTAGCTGTTTGGTGGTAGATCCTTTAGTTTCATACGTTTCATGTGTCCCAAGTCTTCATACTCCTTCAGGAAGTCGAAGTACAACTTCTTGTAGACTGGATCAGCTTCCAATCGTTTGCGAAGACGTAGTAAAGCGTATTGTGCAGCTCTGAGCGAATCACCCAGTTGACTTGGCGAAGATTTAAGCGGCAAGCGAACGACATATCGACCATCAGACTGTCTGTAGTGTGTATTGACAAAGTGTTGTTCACACTCTTCTTCTTCTTCAGTATAGCGTGTAGCGAATTCTGTCTGTGGCTCTTCTTGGTACCAAAACTTGCTTAACAAGTCTTGTAGTTGATCATCAACAGCGACATGATGACCATAAGCTGTCAATTTTGATGTAGCGGTGTCCACAGATCCATATATGATCTAGCCAAGTGATGTTGACTGAGCGATTGGGTCATTGTCACTCCCTTTTCGTATTTTAGCGTTGATTATATGTGCAGCTGGTGCTGCGCCCAGAATGATGTCAATAGGTCGTGATGTCAAGAAGTCTGGATCAGCGAGTTGTAGCCCAGTTATATGCGGCCGTTTCATCTTCTTAGTTAGCGTAAATGACGGTAAGTTTACCAATAGAGCAAGCACATGAGCTTGGATAGTAATAGAAGAGTTGTTGTGTAGCGAATGCAGCGTCATCTTGCATGACCCAAGCGAATGCCCAGCTGACACATTACCAATCCCACGTAATGGTACAGCTGCTTTACTGACTTGAATATCCAGCTTCTTGATTAGCGAATGCGCCACGAAGGATAAATCCGATCCTTGATCAATAAGTACACGGGCCGTACATGTACTTCCTGTTAGCGAATTCAACTTAACAATAGCAGTAGCGAGTAAAACATTGAGCGAATGAGCTGAAAGCAGACTAAGTTAGCGAGTTCAAAAGAAAAGTTACCAAAATTGGAACTATTTGTTACCTGGGTCAGCTACAGGAGCGTCCTGTGCTGGTTTAGCGGCAGCACCATCGTCAAGGTGCGTCGACGTGTGATGTGGCTGATCACAATGGCGGCACTTCTGCTTAGTTCTGCAATCAGCGTAGCGGTGGCGTCCCAAACAGTTGAAGCATAAGCGGTAATGCTGAACAATCGTTCTTCGGTTCAGTGGCGACGCCTTCGGTAGCTGGGGCAAAAGAGAACAAAATGCTTCTCCTTGCAGATTGGGCACATGCCCGGTTCACTCGTACGGTCTTTGGGAGTGAAAGCGACGTAACTAGCGGAACCAGTAGATGTAGATGGCGTTGATCTGGCAGGAGTAGCGGATTTACTGCTCACAAACTTAACTGGCTTGTTTGTAGCGGCTGACTTAGCGTAAGACTTTGGCGATAGTGGTCTCTCACTAGCACTCTTAGACTGCGTAGAGGTTATTTTCGCGCCAATCTGTGAGTTTTCCCACGCACGAACCTTGGCCTTGAGCATGTCGTGCAGCTGTTGGTAAGTGGGAAACTCATTGGATAACCCAAGCGAAGCCATCCATTCCACTCTCAAATCTGAAGGCAAGCAGCGAACAGTCAAGCGAATTAAGAAGGGGTCCAACTCACCAATTGGAATTCCCAATGCAGCGATAGCGTCCAGCGATTTCTTGTTAGCGAGTAACAGCGCATCCAAATCAGCAGCAGAGTGTGACGTAAGCGGTTGGCGATCCAGCAAATCATCGATATGCATATCGAGTAATCTGCGTGGATTTGTGTAGCGAGTATTCAACAATTCCCAAGCGGGTTGGAAAGCGTCATCTGTGATCTGGAGATTAGCGAGTAGTGCAGCGGCCTCACCTTTTACCTGCGTCTTCGGGTAATGCATCTTCTGAGACCCAGTTAGCGAATCTTCATTAATGACGAGAGACGTGAACAAGTCCTTGAACGAGTCCCACTCGTTATACGAACCCTGGAAGGTTGGCAGTTTGATTTGAGGCAAGTTAGATTTATGCACTCCACAAAAGTAAGCGGTCTGATCATGATTAGCGGGCTGGGCGTCATGAGCAGGTTCTGGAGCGGGTCTGGCAGCGCTGAGTCTCACTCTAAGAGAGGTATAAGCAACGTTAGCGGTTTCATAAGCGTTACCTGTATGACATTCGTTGGCAATGATATGCGGTACATCTTCATACAGTCTCTCGTGAGTTGTATTGAAGCGGTTCCACAATTCCGTCAGGATCGCGAGTTCAGCGACAATGGCGGCGGCACCTTGGGTAGCGAGTACAGCGTCAGTCAAGCGGTTGGACATATTACGCATCAAGTCGATGCGTTGCATTTGAAGAGCGATTTGAGCCTTTTTTTTTTCCAAATGTCTTTTTTACACCGGTGTGTAAAATAGATCACCCCGGGCAGCACTCTAGCAGTGCTCAGCAATGCCCACGGCACTTAGCGATTTTCACGACACAAACTGACACTACACTTTTTTCTCACAATTTTTTTTAGATTTTTAATTTTTAAATAATTTTTAATTGTTTAAATTTCGCCAGATTCAGCTCGAAGGAATAAAATGTAAAATGAGCAAATAAACTAAATGGATCTGGTTTAGGCGAGGTTGGTTAAACAATTAAAAATTACATAGATTTTGTGACTAAATAAATTATAGATTTATTTACACTTATTTACACTTCAAAATTATGAGAACTTATGTTCAAGCGAATGCAACTAGATAAATTATACGCAATAGCGAATGCAAACTCGAAGATATAAATCACGTATAAAATTGACACGTGGTCAATAGTGGTTAAGTCAATAATAATTAATTAACAATTAATTATTGTCACAAAAACAATTTATTTATTCTCAATAAATAGCAGCCTTGATGTACTGTCTAAGTATTGAGGATAATTTAGCGTAGCGATTTAGTTATAATTTTACACAAATTATTTACTGAAGCGGTTCAAGCACGAGGTTGCAAGTAGCAAAGACACGTTGTAGAATCGTATGAGCGAAGCGGTTAGACAGATAGTTGTAGAATGAATAATGGTAGCCTCGTTGAATCGTCGAGAAGCTTGGTGTCGACGTGGCAGCCTTGCTGCATATAACGAATTTTCCTATTGGCTTAAAAGCGTGCCAACAGGTATCAGTTGATAGCGAGCTCTCTCATAGGCTGACCAATATAAAACGAATTTTGTGATTGGTCAGCTTGTAGCGTGTCCTCAGGACGTCTTGACACGATCCTGAGTTAGAAATTGTATGTGCCGGGCCCACATAGCGAGTGACCCGGCACTATTCTGACCTTCAGTCAGTAGCGAGTTCGGCAACTCCCGACGCGAGCGGAAATGCACGAAGCTTGATTCAAATTAATCAAGCTCGTGACTGAACAGTACTAAAATTTTTTATAAACAACCTAACAGGGATGTTAAATATTTTAGAGAAAGCATTTATTTCAAACTGTGTTGCAAATTCTGAAGTTTTACTCAATGATCTTTTATATTGATTACGTGTTTGAAAAGTTGAAACATCATAACCCAACAGAAGATAATGTTTTTCAGTTTCCCAGTTTTCAAAAACAGTTTGGACTATGATGAACCGAAGGTGGCTGTGCTCATTTTCATGACCAAGCAAAGCTTGGGAGAGTGCCCGAAAAAGACAGCTCCCTTTACCTTCGTTTCGTATTATATCGTACATATCGAGTGAAGCAGTAGTCGAACAACCCCCTTCTTTCATCATAAGTAACGAAATAGGTTCAAGAGTGTTAGGAATGTTAGAAGTATCAGGAAAGTCAAGAATACAACCAATCTGAAGAGTATCAGGTGTGCCAGGAATGTCAGGAATTTCAGAAAAGTCAGGAACGGAAGAAGTGTCAGGAGTGCCAAAAATGCCAGAAGTCTCAAAAGTTTCAGGAACGGAAGCAGTGTCAGGAGTGCCAGGAGTGCCAAAAATGCCAGAAGTCTCAAAAATTTCAGGAACGGAAGCAGTGTCAGGAGTGCCAGGAGTGCCAAAAATCTTAGAAATGTCAGGAACGAAAGCAGTGTCAGGACATTTGGATGGCTGTCTTGAGGAAATAATTTTGAGCACTTTCATTTTTAAGGGCCCTCTTGCCCATTTATACCTCAGATCATTGCGCAAGGTTCTACAATTTTTCCGTCTTATTTTTTGAGATATCTAAGTATGAAAATAAAGTGAAACCAATGATTATAACAAGTTTAAATAGAATTACAAAAATTGTACAGAGTAAAAATAATTTCAAAAGTAAATACAGATAACCAAAACTTAATATTAAGTTAATAAGTTAGGGGTGGCTGTAAAGATTATTTCATTTAATTTACACTTATAGTATTCGAAAGGTCTTCTTCTGAAGCAATCAGATGTAGTGCCAAGAAATTAAAGGAGGCATATTTGAAAACACGATTTTTGTTAAATTGGTAAATTTGGGGGCAGCTGTATGAGTTTCAAGAGTCAATATACACCAATAAAATTTCTGGAAGTATATGAAGGAGGGGAGGGGGGGGCGAAATACTTGAAAAAAAAATCAGCGTGATACACTAACGTAAAAAATTGAAGAATTAGAAAAAATTTCTAAATTTTTTAGTGATTTTTGGAAAGCTGTAACTTTATGAAAAACAGTCATATCGAGATATAAAAACAGCACTTTATGGCTTGGAATCTCTAGTTTTGGTGCTTTTAATCAAAATTTTTTACGAGCTCCGGTTATTGCGTAAACATGAAAAATACCGAGAGACAAAACATTGCTTAATTTTTTTTAACTTCCTGCTAAGAAAATTGTAAATTTTCAATAATTCGGGAAATTATTGGTTTTACACCGTTTTACGAAAATCGAGTTTTCATCAGATTTCGACGTTTTGAGATCCTAGGAAGTCATTTCGACTATTTTCAGAATGATGTCCGAGTGTGTGTATGTCCGAGAGCGCGCTCGCGCGCGCGCGCGCGCGCGTGTGTGTGTGTGTGTGTGTGTGTGTATGCATGTAAACTCTTTGTAACTTTTTAACTAATGAATCGATTTGGATGTTTGGGACGGCAATCAAAAGCGCTTGTTGGTCATCAACTTTCCTGGAAATTTTAGATCATTTGATCAAGTAGTCTCAAAGATATTGGCCAATTACGAAAAAAAAAAAATTTTTTTTTTAGTTTTCTATTGATTTCAAAACGATTTTTTTATCAAGTAAAGGTATACAAAAATATTTTCGAGCTCGAAGAGCTCGAAAATGTACTTACAACGATGTTTTCGAGCTCAAGAAGCTCGACAACAGCCGGAAGTTTTGAGGCTGGCCCGCAAGGTCAACCGATAGACCGATTTTTTCTTTCAATCACTGTGTCAATTTAATCACTTCAAATATAACAGCTGATAGACGAAACTAAAAGGGGTTAGTTTTTCCGCGAATAAAAAAATTTGAATTGCGACAAAAATTGTAGACGACATGTTACAGAGCCTTTTAACATATAAATAAACAAAATAAGTGTTTCCAAATTCAATTTGTTTATTAGGTTATCGCTTAGTTTTTTTTTTATTATAATATTGTTATTTGTTTTTTTTTTGTCTAACTATGTCGATATAATCACTTCAAATAGAACAGCTGATGGACAAAACTGAAAGGGGCTATTCTTCCCGCGAATAAAAAAATTTGCGACAAAAATCATGGATAACATCTAGCAGAGCATTTTAACATTTAAATAAGCAAAATCATTGTAACCAAATTCAATTTGTTGAGCAGTGTATTACCAGTTTTTTTTTTTTTTTTTTCGTACTGTAATTTTTTTTTTGACTCATCATGCCAATTTAATGACTTTAAATACAACAGCTGATGAAGAAAAAATAAAAGGGGCTGTTTTTCCCGCAATGAAAATATTTAAATCGCGATGAAAATTATGAATGATGACATTTAGTAGAGCATTTTAACATTTAAATAAACAAAATTAGTGTTACCAAATTCAATTTGTTTATTAAATTATTACTCATTTTTTTTTTATCATATTATTATTATTTTCTTTTTTTTGACTCATTATGCCAATTTAATGACTTTAAATACAACAGCTGATGAAAAAAAAAAACAAAAGGGGCTGTTTTTCCCGCGAATGAAAATATTAAAATTGCGATGAAAATTATGAATGGTGACATCTAGCAGAGTATTTTAACATTCATATGGATAACATTTATTAATTCAATATGATTAAGTTAATAATTATGCAGTTATTTTTTTATTAATTCAATAATCATCAACTATTTATGTTAGGCAGTCAAAACCAATTTCGTATCAAACACGGAGATACAACATTCGGTTATGAAAACCTTTGCCTCATGCCATCATTAATATTTTTAAGTAATATAGAATATTTAAATGAAATTCACTCACTTTATGGCAGAGTGATCCTTCGGCCATGGTTTTGAATGATACCTCACTTACATCATTAATATTATCAGCGATTATTTGTGCGATACTGCACGCATTTGTATTTTTTTTGTCCATGATCAATTAATAATTTACAAAAATTACAAATTAACTGATAATAGCAAAAATGTTCTTCTTTGAATTTAAAGAATATTAGAAATTATTAACTTGAACTAATACCACAATATTTACATTATGACGGAAAAATAATATAATTATATACAAACTATCAACACAATCACATATGTAATAAATAAACACATTTGAATATTTGAGAAATCATCCATCAAAAACTTTTAGTAGAATTGTAATTATTGATTATTATAAGCGTTAAATATACACATACACTAAAAGTTACGTGACAAATAACAGATATAATGGCAGCGTAAAGTGTGAAAGTTAATCGTTATAAAAACAAACGATATAACAGAAGTGAACATCATCGTTACCAAACAAGTGATGCACAATTTTGCAAAATAAATTTATCCTTGTCTTTCGAATAATAACATAATTTTATGATTAAATACTTATATAAAAAATTCGAAAATATTGTGATTGGAATTATCTAACGAATCGTGATATACAAATCGGAAAGTTTTCACTTACAGGTAGTTTAAAATTCTAAGAAATAAAATCTCTGATGGAAAAAAATTTCTAATTGTTCCAAATAAATACGAGTCTGCCATTGTATGGTAAAAGTTGGCTTCGAGCTAAGGTACGATTGTAAAGCTTAATTACCGGCAAGATAATATTATTAAAATTACTCAATATACAATCTAAATTGTAATATCTATCAACAATTTGGTGAAATTGCCAATAATTTATAATAATTTATTTAAAGTTTTTTGAGGAATTATAAGTCACCGTCTGTAGTCATATAGACTTCTCTAGCGTAAGGGTAGGTGAAGGGGTTGATTCCGCCGAATCAAAACTAGGTGTAAATATTCTACATAAAAAGAGAATGTCTCAGTAATTTTTTCATAATTTTTAGAGGGGGTATAAGTCACCATCTGTAGTGATACAGACTTCTCTAGCGTAAGGGTAGGTGAAGGGGTTGAATCCGCCGAATCGGAAAATTGTGTAAATATTCTACAGAAAAAGAGAATGTCTCAGTAATATTTTCATAATTTTTGGAGGGGGTATAAGTCACCGTCTGTAGTCATATAGACTTCTGTAGCGTAAGGGTAGGTGAAGAGGTTGATTCCGCCGAATCAAAACTAGGTGTAAATATTCTACATAAAAAGAGAATGTCTCAGTAATTTTTTCATAATTTTTGGAGCGGGTATAAGTCACCGTCTGTAGTCATATGGACTCCTCTAGCGTAAGGGTAGGTGAAGGAGTTGATTCCGCCGAATCGGAATATTGTGTAAATATTCTACAGAAAAAGAGAATGTCTCAGTAATTTTTTCATAATTTTTGGAGGGGGTATAAGTCACTGTCTGAAGTCATATAGACTTCTCTAGCGTAAGGGTAGGTGAAGGGGTTGATTCCGCCGAATCAAAACTAGGTGTAAATATTCTACATAAAAAAAGAAAATCTCAGTAATTTTTTTATAATTTTTGGAGCGGGTATAAGTCACCGTCTGTAGTCATATGGACTCCTCTAGCGTAAGGGTAGGTGAAGGGGTTGATTCCGCCGAATCAGAATATTGTGTAAATATTTTTCAGAAAGAAAGAATGTCTCAATGATTTTTATGTAATTTTTGGAGGGGGTATGAGTCACTATCTGTAGTCATATAGACTTCTCTAGCGTAAGGGTACGTGAAGGGGTTGATTCCGCCGAATCAAAACTAGGTGTAAATATTCTACATAAAAAGAGAATGTCTCAGTAATTTTTTCATAATTTTTGGAGGGGGTATAAGTCACCGTCTGTAGTCATATAGACTTCTGTAGCGTAAGGGTTGGTGAAGGGGTTGATTTCGCCGAATCGGAATATTGTGTAAATATTTTTCAGAAAGAGAGAATGTCTCAATAATTTTTTCATAATTTTTGGAGGGGGTATAAGTCACCGTCTGAAGTCATATAGACTTCTCTAGTGTAAGGGTAGGTGAAGGGGTTGATTCCGCCGAATCAAAACTAGGTGTAAATACTCTACATAAAAAGAGAATGTCTCAGTAATTTTTTCATAATTTTTGGAGGGGGTATGATGGACCTTTTAAATCTACTTCTCGTGGGGGTCAGATACATAAGGGTGGTTTCGGTAAATTGTCCATTTGACCCTTGTGTACACGAATCAGTGCCCCTAATACTTAACCTCGAATATTTACGACCTTAGATAATTTTTTAATTATTTAGATAATTTCGTTCAATGAACGTTCGGAACTTCAGTTACATTAATTCTAATGCTAAGTGCTTACTATTTCAGTACAACTTTATTGAAATAACCTAAGTTATAAAATTTTTCTTGTACTTGTGAACCTACCCGAGAAAAAATTTTTATATATAATCATATAAAATTATATATAATTATATATTAAGACAATGTGAAGTGTCATTTTCGTCCTCAGCCTTGCAGTTTCCATTTTCTGCCGTCTTGTTGCCGTCTAAAACTACACAAGTCATAGTGCCGGGGTCACATGACTAATTTCCACGTTGACGCATGTCCGTAAGAGTAAAGTGGGGACAGAGTTCCAAGGCGAGTCCCAGGCCCTCAATTATCGGTCAATTGCTTCGATCCTGGATCAATCAGTGTTTAGACGTACTTTCTTTATTATCCAATTGCGATAATTATTCTGCATCAATTAAGTTACAATATATTCTGTTAATAATCTGGAAATTCTACTTGCGATATTATTTTATTATTTCGCATTCATTATTATAAATAAAGTTTAAGTAAATTGAATATTACTGTACATTACCGGCGGTATACTCGCATTATAATAATATTAACGTCAAATAATAAGTTCAGAGTGCTATAATTACGTTGTGCATGTAGATAATTATTGAATCTCCAGCGGCATAAATCAAGACAAATTCTTGTATTGTATTTTGTAAAGACGTTTATTGTAAGTACTTGAACCTTATTATAATTGGCAATAAACCTGTACTTTTCTGATAAATTCCTTTTACTAGGTCTCTCACTGTTTATCGTATTTCTGTCCTATGTTACTGGTAAGAATTATTAAGTAGTTCACTAAAAGTATTATTGATTAAGTAAGAATTGATAATTCAATCAACAATAAGAAAATAATCTATAAGTAATAAGCCATGAGGTAAGTTAGTGAGTTTTACATACGTTGCCGTGTTTGAATAAGTGCAGGTGTTTGCTTTGCAAGAACCTCAGCCCATTACTCTGTCCAAGTAAATAAAAATTCGTTAGAGGCCAGCCTAAGCTAGGGTTCAACCCGCGATCCGGGTCAAAAAAATAACTTGATTTTGACGTAATTTTCCAAATTTTAAATAAAGCAAGTCTAGGAAGACAGAAGCAAGTTAAGTTGAAGTTCCTTTTTTTTAATAGATAAAAAAAATATTTTAAGATATAAAAATACGTTTGATTTTGACTTGCTTTTGACTAAGTTGTCTTACTTAGTAGCCATTTACGCCAACTAAGTCCAATTCAAGTTTCATTTTCTTGAATTTGATTTAGTTGACTTAAATTTTTAAGTTGAAAAAGTCATATTGAAATTTAAAAAAAAATTTATGCAGAAACAGTTATTGATAGTATATAAAACCTACCAAAAACAGATTCTCTGTATAAAGTCGCGCCAAGTACACGTTTAAAATTTTTTACAAATAAGAAAAGATTCTTTTTTACAAAAAATCGAATCAAATCTAAAAAATACCAAGTACCTCATATAACTCAAAATTATAGAAAATATTTTCATAAAATTGAAAAAAAATTGAAAGAAAAAAAATTCAATGTACTTGGTGAGCCTGTAAACTGAAAAAAAATACCTTTCAATTTTATTAGAAATCAATCCTAAAAATTGATTTCGCTTGAACAAATTTAGTGAGGCACACCTAGTACATTGAATTTTTTTTTCTTTCAATTTTTTTTCAATTTTATGAAAATATTTTCTATAATTTTGAATTATATGAGGTACTTGGTATTTTTTAGATTTGATTCATTTTTTTGTAAAAAAGTATCTTTTCTTATTTGTAAAAAATTTTAAACGTGCACTTGGCGCGACTTTATACAGAGAATCTGTTTTTGGTAGGTGTTACGTTCTGGCTCTAATTAAATTTAAATAAAAATTTTAGAAATTTTTTTTTGGAAGTCTCGAATTATTTATTCGCCACGGTAGGTGAATAAACAGTTCGACACTTCTTAAAATCATAAATAGATAATAAATTGATAAATCGTTACTTTGTTGGCGATATTATTTTATTCATCGCCAACAATGTAACGGAAATCTCTTGCGATAAGAGAATCGCCGTGGCTCGCGGATAGTCTAAACAGATGACGACGCATGAGATCCGAGCCACGACGATTCTCTCATAGGAAACCTGAGATGCAACGTTAACACTTTGACGAATGTATTTAGTCGAAGAGCAGCAGGATCAGGCAGTTGATCGCGAGATCTCAAAGAGCACAAAACTCTGTACAATTAACTAACTGATCCGCCTGTCTCCATTGGTTTAAAGGAATAAAACCTAACTTAAACCTTTACATAAAATTTTGTCTGAGAACCTCATAAGGGGCGAGCGCTTACTAGCTGTTCCACCCTTCCTTTGCTCAGAGCGCTAACCAGCAGTTCGGGCTCCATCACCGTCTATCATAACAACCTTTATGCCTCGAGGCCGACGTAGCAGGAGATCAGGACGTGCCGTACAGCTAGGTCGCATACTTCAAGGCGTTGTCGCGGACCTTACACAAAGTCGACCGAGAATAAGATCTGAGGAAATCCTCATCGAGCCGGTAACGTTAGTAATACCGCGAGTGGTTGCCAACGATTCGATTGGGATATCAAAATCCGGTGTTGTTGAGTCTCTGAGCTCATGTGTTATCGAGCCGTTGAGCTCAAGTGTTATTGAGCCGTCGAGCTCATGTGTTGTTGAGCCGTCGAGCTCATGTGTTGTCGAGCCGTCGAGCTCATGTGTTGTTGAGCCGTCGAGCTCATGTGATCTGATCAACCAATTACAATCACTTGTTCTCACGGAGGAGTCGAATCTCCAGGGCTCAGTCCGTTCAACCTCAGGCGAGGCCTTAGGGGAAAACCCGGCCTTCTGGACCGGCATCAGCGACCATTGGCAGTTAGTATCCGTGGACGTTCCATCCGTCCATCTACCCAGTGGAAGCATCCCATTCCACGACCCTCGTTACGGGTATTATTCCGAGGCCTATTTCCAGGCAACCGGCAGGGACGCGTACGCACCTGCGGAGGAGAAGAAACTACGCAAGAGAAGGGTTATTTGGGCCGACTTATGGGGCCCATAATCTCCACCATAGTAAGTCGTTAAGTTTTTTTGAATAAAATGAAAGAAGGTCAACAGCTGACGCACCTGGGGTCTATTGACACCCTAACGACGTCAACCTGGTCGATTTAAAATTATTCTGTCTAATTAATGGATAAGCCAGAATGTAACATAGGATTTGTTTTTTTTTGTCGTGTTGATTGTTAATGATATCAATGTATACTATTAGAAATTGACTTATGATTTAAGCTCGAAAAATTCGTCATCAAGTATAGTACAATTGTGATATATAACACGTGAGCCTATATTGCTTATAGTATTATTATATTGTTATGTAGAAAAAATAAAATTGTTTGTTAATAATAGTATTAATTAATTTCATACTGCCAAATATTATAACCTGATTGATCGATTTTTATAAGACAAATAGCTGCAGTTACTAAACAACAGTTCCCTTCAAAATGTACGTCAATTATATACGTTAACGTCGGACTTTTTGTTCCACTGCGTTTTGGGCCCAAAACAAAATATCCCTGCGACAAAATATCCCCGTGACAAAAACCTCCCCGTGACAAAAAATCATGGCAGCATAAATATGAGATTGCAGAATAACCATTTGTTAAATCATTGATAAATATTTGTAAAAATAAATTTTTATATTTACAAAATTTTCACTAGCCATTTATTTTTTATTGTTGTTGATAATATACTTTATAGAATATGTATAACAAGATGCTTTTCTTTCATAGATTTTGTGTGCGTTGAATCAACATATTTATAAAAACCTATGCGCTTGAAACAATGCTGTGCCCTTCTTTTACATGTTATATGTATGTAATTATAAAATATATAAACCTATACGATTGAAATAATACTGTGCTATTTTTCACAGGGTATATGTGGTGTAATTACAAGGCCAATACTTTTTGGAAAATTTTCGTCAATGAAATAACTGATATTAATTAATTGTCATGCGGATATATTTTCTGGGGATGTTTTGTCAGAGGATATTTTGTCGCAGGGATATTTTGTCTTGGGCCCAAAACGCGTGCCACCGGACTTTTCTATTAGTAATTTAAAGCATTGAATGGCTTAGTGTAGTTTGTCCTCTCTTCCAGCATCTTCTACTCTGCTTAAGAAATACGATAGATTCTTATAGCTCTGTGTATAAGGCCCTATACTTGACTATAGCACTTCTTATAGTACTTATTTATTCTTATAAAATCTCTATGAGAATTTATAAGAATCTATTGGATTGTATGAGATTTTCTAAACAGGGCACGTATTACAACTTATATATGGTGCTAAGTATGTATCCTCCCTCCCCTCTGACCCAACGAAATGCTTTTTTTTTCAGAATCTTAATATATATATATATATATATATATATATATATATATATATATATATATATATATATATATATGTATATATTCGAGTATATGAACGTGAACACAATATTTGGTGAAAGACTAAATCAATTAATTGAATCCATTTTTCAACTTCCCGCTAAGAAAATCGACGATTTTCAAAAATTTCGGGAAGTTATTGTTTTTACCCCGATTTACGAAAATCGAGTTTTCATCAGATGTCGACGTTTTGAGGTCCTAGGAAGCTATTCTGACTATTTTCAGAATGATGTCCGAGTGTGTGTATGTATGTATGTGTGTGTGTGTGTGTGTGTGTGTGTGTGTGTGTGTGTATGTAAACTCTTTGTAACTTTTGAACTAATGAATCAATTTGGATGGTTGAGGTGGCAATCGAAAGAGCTTGTTGGCCATCAACTTTCCTGAAAATTTCAGATTATTTGATCGAATAGACTCGAAAATATTTGCGAATTACGAAAAGAAAAAAAATTTTTTTTTTTTAGTTTTTTATTGATTTCTTAAAAACGACTTATACGATCGACTTCAAAATCTAATCAGCTCTAGTACTCAATAAAACGCGTCGATTGCCACCTCAAACATCAAAATCGGATAATTCGTTCAAGAGTTATCGCGGGAGAAAGAAATGGTGAAAAACGGTTTTTTCTAAATATTTTCGAAACGACTGACGCGATCGATTTCAAATTTTAATCAGCTCTAGAATTCAATAAAACGCGCCGATTGCCACGTCAACTATCAAAATCGATTAATTAGTTTGGAAGATATCGGCGTGGAAATGTTAAAAAAATAACATTTCATGTTATTTTTTCCGGATAAATCTTAATATTACCTACCAAAATGTGTCTGAAATTATACCAACTCATCTTTTTTATGGTTTCTTTTGATCATATAATGTCATCGAACTTGGTTTTCAGTTTAAATCATATTATCAACAAAAAAATCGATAAAACGTATTTTTTAATATTTTTATCGGATATTTCATATTTTATTGTTTCTTACATGAGTCAAAACTTATTTAAATCTTGACTTTGATCCCTGACATTGATTTCTGCCTCAATACACTTATTCTACTGAACATAATCAGGAACTAAATTTTAAAAACCGCTTCATTGATGATTTTCGATTCTTAAATTTTCAAACTTCAGCATAACAGGTAACTTGTTAGAGCTTGAAAAGATCGTAAAAAAATAATTGCATGTAATAGCATTTTCGAGCTCGAAGAGCTCGAAAATATATCTACACTAATGTTTTCGAGCTCTTTGACGTCGAAAACAGCAGGAAGTTTTGGGGCTGGCCCGCAGGGTCAACCGACGCCCGGATTTTTTTTTTTTCATTGTATTGAAAGTTTCTACAAATAGAGTTTCCTGAATTTCACTACTGAAACTATTATCATTTTTTTATAACTAATAAATTTAGTTATCACTGGTAGAATTTGTTTTCATGAAAAACATAGATTTGGAGTTATTTTTGCCTCTGAGACAATGACTTTGTGAGACCACTGCTCGAATTAGTGGTATACTTATAGCTATTAAAATAGTGACTATCTACTGATTTGCAGCGAATTTCACTAATTAATTTTTAAAGAAAATTCTGATGAAATATGTTTTATATCTACTAACATTCAGGCTTAAACTTTTTTATTTTCTAAACTTTTCTATAATTCATATTATTAAAATGTGAGCTTTTATATTATTATATTTGTTAATAGTATATATTTAAATAGCATCAAGTTGAGAATTTCTCATGAAATTATTATCACATTAAGTATATATGAATATTTCTTAGCCAATCATCTATTGAGTTGTTGAGATACTTGATTATATATTTTTCTACTTTTTCTGTAAAAACAATACGTAAGCATTTTTAGAATTAGTGGGCCATCGAACTGACTGCACATTGTTATCATCTATTTCGACCCATTTTGAATTATCCTTAATCATAGCAACATAATGAGTGCCATTATAATTTTCTTCAGAGTAAAATATTGCACTTACGACATTATATGTCTTATTACACAAAGATATCTTGGCTTGAGGTACTGATTTTATATATCCTTTTTTCTGAATCATCGTGTTATTTTTTACTGATGATCAATCTAATTTCACTACTACTATCGATTGCAAGTTATGTAATAGAAGTTTTGTGTGTGTTTTTTTCATTCTTTTTGCAGTTGTTACAAAATTTCAAAGTATCGAACCAATAACCGAAAGATGAACCAAATAATTCTGGTAAATTGGTTAGTTTTTTCTCACCGGTTATAGAAATACACATAATATTTTCTAGTATTTTGATTGAATTAATGTAATTACATTTTTTATAACGATCCATGCATACTTGCTCTAATTGTACTAAATTTCTAATATCATGATTATCATTACATAGTGTAGTGAATATTGCTACAGGATCAGCCTCTGTATTAGGACATGTTTGTTTGTACACAGACTTTTTTATGTCACTAGATTTTAAAACAGTTTCGTGACTATTGTATACATTAAATAAATTGTTTAAGTTTTCATTGTTGAACTGATTTTTTTGATCACGATTCAATGCCGTTCTGAGTATTGTATTATTAAAAATACACTGTATGATTGAATTTAAACCACTAGAAATACAATCAGAATTTTCGATACCTCGAAATATTAATAACTTTTCACGTGATTTTTTTAGAGTTTTTGTTACAATTTCAACAGAACTTTCATCAACAGCCCAAATTAAATCCCTAACTTTATGCCAACGTGTACTAGAAAGTGAAATAGGAGGAAGGTCAGGTCTATAAATTTTTCGTAAACGATTGAATTCTTCGATTGCTAAAAGATTAGCTTTAACTGAATGAGGATCGAAATTGATTAAATGTAATCCATCAAGTTCTGTAACTCGAGAAAGAGCTACATATATTTGTCCAACATTAAAAATACTGTTGCCTGCTTCAATAATAGCATTTTTGAGACTTAAACCTTGACTCTTATGAATAGTAACTGCATAATTTAAACACAATGGAAACTGTTCTCTTATGACAAAAGCTTTTTCCAGTAATTGAAATTTAACTTTTGCCCTCTCAATAGTGTTTACTTTACCTGAACCGAAATCGACATTAACACCTTGTATCTTATTGGCATCTATAGATTTTGAGATTGATATAACTGTACCAATGGCACCATTAACTAGACCAAGCGTGACATCAATATTTCGCCGAAGCATAACTTTTGCACCAATTTTAATTACAATTGTTCCAGCAAGCCCAGCTGATCGACTAGCATCTTCTTCTATTTTACTCAAAGTGTCGCATGCTTTCTTTTTGAATGATTTTGGACAATCGATATAATCATTAGCCATAAGTATAATTTCTTCAGATGAAATTTTATTCGTCATTACTGAATTTATTAAATCACACTGTTTACAAGTGGGTACCAAGCAAACTGTATCTAATGGTAATTTTTCAATATAATTACATACTTCTTGCAATCTATCATGATATGACAATGAAGAATCAATTGTAATTTTTCTTTGTTCTAATAATTTGATATCGTCAACTGTCATTGAGCCAACTCGTACTCTAGAGAGTACGAGTTAGTAATTCACCGTAAATTTTATCAGTTTTTTGTCGCATATTGATGGTTAGTTCTTCATAGCTGAATAACTCACTCTATAAATTCACAGATGTTAATGACCATATATATTATTGCGCATCTTCTGACGATAGCGTCATATAACTTGGGTATTCATGAACAGGAGGAAGTTGGAGTAACTCTCCGGAAACAACCACGTGTCTTCTACCAAACCAGTCATCAACATCAAAAATTTCTATTAATCGCAAATTTATGTATATTAAAGTTATATTAGAAATCATTGATATTTCATCAATGATAAATAATGTAACGTTTTTTAATTTATCACGTAATACTTTGAGTGCATTGTCTGATAGTTGTTTATAAGACGGTGTGAAACCGTGTTCAACCGGCAATTGAAATACTCGACGTACAGTAAGGCCATTGATATTAAAGGCTGCAATACCGGTTGGAGCAGTGACAATAGTATCTTAATTCATTTCTTCTTTCATCCAACGTTTAATTACATTGATCAGTAAACTTTTTCCGGTACCTCCTTCTCCACTAACATACAATCGAATTTTTGTATGGTTAGACATTACTTCGTTTTTAATTTTTTGAAAAACGTTAGTCTGATCAGCGTTCATATTATTGATCATATCTGTTAAGGTGTAGTTATTATCTTCTCTTTTTGCTGCCTCATCTAATTCTTTAGCTATTAAATTCATTTCAGCATCATTACAATCTGCTGATTTACTTTTCGAATCTTCATCATCATTGTCATCCTTACATTTATTTTCAATTAGGTTTTTTATATAATCTAAACCTTTTTGAAAATCTTCAGTGTATTCATGATATGCTTTAGCTTGTTCAAGTATATGTTGCTGACATCTAAATGATTCAGCGTAAGTTTCAAACCCATTTTCCAAATCTTCTGTGTCACGTCATGGTTGAAATAATAACAACAATGCATAAAAATAATTTTCTGATTGATTAGCAACATTATATCGATAATGATTAATTAAATAACGTCGCGTCCTTCGTTTTAAATATAATGATGGACCTATTTCGTAATATTCAGTGATATTATTTTTTGGCTCAGTTGTAACCGTGTCGTACCATCTAGCAAAATCATATAAACATACACTTTCTAACTCTTTAGGGCGATTAGGATAATAATTATCTATCCATGAAGAACAAAATATATCGGTAGATTTAGGATTAATTTTTTCCAATTGTTCAATTTCATCTTTTGTCTTTAATTTTCTGTTTCTTATCATTTGAACATCCAACCATCTGATAACTGTATCTGAATCTGTTCCATACAAAGAAATACCCAGCAAGGTGTCTGCAGCTTCTAGAGCTCCAATTTCTCGATGATTTACACTACGAAATCCTATACTCCATAAAAGCTATAGTAGAGTTTTAGTTGACTTATTTTCGTCTACTGTTTTCGATTTAGTTGAAACAATTTCGTCGATTGTTTCTGATGTTTTAGCAGTT
Source organism: Microplitis demolitor (assembly GCF_026212275.2). NCBI lineage: Eukaryota > Metazoa > Arthropoda > Insecta > Hymenoptera > Braconidae > Microplitis > Microplitis demolitor. The sequence goes on along the minus strand of NC_068550.1, from coordinate 14,054,341 downwards.
TCTGTTTTTGTAGCATATTAAGTCACGTAATGTGTCAGTAACGTCGATTTTTCTCCAATAAATTGTACATCCATGTTTCCTTCCCATACACAAAAAATTGAAGAATTATAATCGTTAATGTTAGCTTCAATATCAGTACGAGGAAGATCGTAAAGCCGACTTTTGTTTCTTAAATTTTTACGCCCAGCTACTGAAGTAGCAACGTCACGAAGTACAAAATGTTCAGTAGTAGGTCGTGGAAATCCAAATCGACAAGATTTAATAACTTGACCTGATTTTGGTTTTTTCGTTCGTAAGCAATAACTATTATGATGATGTTGTTGATGTGTAGCCACACGTCTGTGCAGTGTTGGTGAAGTTCTTTTGTTAGGTAACTTACAAGTTACATATTCCATTATAAATTCAGCAACTTCTTTATTTGTATTTAAACCAATGATTGGGGCACCTTTCACCCAAAGTATAAGATGAAAATGCTGAATTCCTCTACCTTGATATTCTCGTCGCCAAAAGTAATGGCTTATTTTACCAAGAGGTTGACTATCCGACAAAATAAAGTCAAGAACAGCTTGAAATTTATTGTCTATAAACCTTGATACTGATACTGGATCTGCTGCGATCACTGCGCTAGCAGATAACTTGTCGAAACGTGGTGCATTTACTTCTTTTACATATTCTATTAAATCATCCCAAAGCCATTCAGCAGGACTCACTGTCAAAAACCATGTTGCAGGGCCATAATAACGTGACATACAATGTAAATTATTTTTAGGTTTACTCCCAAATTGTTCTGAATTCCGAAGTCGAGCAAAAAGAGTTGTTAAATTTGCTTTAAGTTGACCACTTTTTAAATGCTTTAAATAACCTTCAGCTGTATGTTTTTCACGAGGATTTGTAACATTTAATGTATGAAAAATACCTTGACCAAGTTGCCGAATATTAGAATCATTAAATAAATAAAAGAGATATTGTTGATTTAAATGAAAACGTGGATCAGCTGACATTAATCTTGCTTTGATGTATTCAAAAGAAGTTACAGGTACTTTTCTGTCTTCATATTGACCATTTTTACCATAAGGGTATAAATCTGGAAAACATTGTAAATCGAGTGTTTTCATTCGGTTATCTAATGCTTTATCATTGACTTTCAACATTTGATACATATTCGTTGAGGAGTCGTTAATTCTTTTATCATGAAGAGGATATATAGTGCAATGGGCATATTGCGATCCATCTGGATCTGATACTGGAGTTATCATAGCTCGCTGACGATAATCTTTACACTCCTTAATTTTATCGATTTCAATTTTTTCATTCATATCTTTATCGTCGTTTACTAATGAAGTTAACTTATTATCGCAGTGATCTTCAACAATATTTTCGTGTGTAGAGAAAGATACTTTGGTGTAGCTATGATCTTGATCAATATCTTCTCGCATTGATCGCAATGAATTACTATAAGAATGATCTTGAACAACTTGCATTGTTGATAAAGATAGATTTCTACTTTGATTGATATTGATTTTTTTTTTTTTGCTCTTCTACTCCAATATTGTTTTTTTTTGTATTTATAGTATCATCAATTGCCATGTCTTCTTCACCAGCATTTTCAACACTCACATTAGGTTCAGAAGTTTCAATATTTTCAATATTAATTTCGTTCAGGTAATTTTTATCTTCACTAGCTTCGATATGAAATTCAAAATTTTTCTTATCTAGCCAATCACGTAAATTATTGGAACATTCTGGTAATTTGATTTGAGCGTAAAGAACATTATTCTTCTTCAACCATATTAATGTTTTAAAAATTTTTTCTAAGTTAACCAAATTTTCCCATATCGTTTTTGATTTTGTAGGTAAACTACGAACTACAATGTATAATTCGTGATTCATGTTTATTGGATCTGTCGTAGAACAAATTCTTTTTAACGTTTCTTCTATGGGTAAAGGAAGATGGAATATTTGACCTTTTAGTTTCTGTATTCGCATAGTATGCGGTAAATTTTTTTTAGCAACCGTTCCTAATCTTTGAACTACTTGAAATGATTTCACTCGTTGAATAAAAATTTTTTCTAAATCATTCAATGTAATTATTTCACTTGGCATTGTTCCGACATACATATTATTTAATATGCAAGTCGGAGATAAGATTTTTGAGCGAATTTTCAATAAGCAATAAGAACAAATAAAATTACTGCTCAAACTCGGATCTTGTTCATTAATGAAATTAGTTAAATTATCCCATATTTCACCTGACATCAGATTACGCATTTTACTCAGATTAGTGACATTTTCTAAAAAACACATTTTTTGACAGGATATGCACTTGTAGCGAGGTAATTCCAAGGACCGCTTTGTAAAGGCTGTAAATAATGATTTGAATTCACTTTGAATTTGAACTTCGTCCAAACATGATTCATCTTGTTCTTTATCTAATAATTTTCCTTCCTCTTTCATTTTATTCATTGTACTTACTAAAAAGTTTAAGTCCGCGGTTTCCAATGCTTTATCCAATTTACTTAATTTATTCAGGATTTCTCTCATTCTATATATAAGTCGTTTAATATACCTTACAGAAGGAAAATGAGATGATAATAATTCGATACTAGTGAATTGTGATTATCAACTGAATGATTCAAAAATAGTAGATTTAAAAATGACGTAAAATTATTTAAATTTTTCGTTTTTAAGTTTTCCAAAAAGTTTTCATATTGTTGATATATTTCTACTTCCAAATTAGTTCGACAATAACTATTGCAATGCCATTTTTTTCCAACTTTTTTGTCTTTTATTAATGGTAAAATAGTCACAGACTGGTCGAATAAATTTATGGCAATTCTTTGATTCTGTAAAGTATCGAATGAATATGATGTATCATAATAATATGGTTCAGTGGATTGATAATAAAGTGACTTACCGAACATATTTTGGTAGTTGTTTATATCTTTTATTGAATTAGAATTTAAATTTGAAAGATGGTAGTCAGATTTATTTCTTAATTTTCGTAACGTATATGTTAATATATTCATGTAATTTTTCCTCTGACACATACACCATTTAATAATTAATTGACCCTCTAAATACTTCTCAACTGAATTGTTTATGTCCATGGCTAAAACTAGTCGCTTAATACACTCTTCAGTAGATACTTTCATTTTTATGTAACTTTTGTTCATATCACTCCGACAATATTTTGCCACAATTTTTTTTGGCAGTAGTCACTTTTTGTTTTAGTGAAACTTTATTAGTTGTACTATAACAATGATCAATTTTTATTTTTTCGAATTTTTTTTTTTGTTATTAGGAACGTTAGTTGTTGCAACGAAATTTGTCGTGCAATCATTTTGACTAATATTAACAATCATCGGCTCTATGGCAGTAACTTTGTCAAGAAAATCTGAAGTTTCTGGCCCTACAGAAATTAAATTGTCTCCATTTTGATTTGAAATAGGTTCTGCTCGAATTATTTTTTCATTCAAATCCAATAAGTCATTTTGTTTATTATCTAATAATGATTGAGACACATCATTTTTTGCAATTCTTAAATTTTCTCTACGGATACGGGAACGGAGAGCTCTACTTTCTGCAATTATTATTTGGTTTAGAGTTTTATGTCCGAATGAATCGGTATTATTAAGAGTTGGAAATGATTTTAGCACATTCGTTTGAAATATTGTGAATAAATGTGAACGCATAAGATGATGATTATAAGCAATGTTCTCTGGTTTTTGTTTATATAATAAGGATACTGCAAAAGCAATAGCAAACACTCCACAGTCACTACCATTTAGTTGGTTCTGTACTTTAAGATACACAACTGATGATGGTAAATTAATATCTAAGTATGGATATAATTTTTGTAAAAAAATTTTTTGATCATTATTTAATGAAAATTTATTTAAAGAATCAAAAATATAAATTTTTGTTGTGTCATAATATGTACATATCCAATGTTTATCGTTGCTATATAATATTTGAATGTGTTTTTCAAGTCGTGGAACAGGTACAATTTTTTCAGGTCTTGCTAAATACAGTGTGTCACGATGATCATAATTTGAACAACTAGCTAAGATTAATTTAAATTGATAGATGTGTTCATCTTGTAGTTGATCTCCATTTAACACTATATTTAAAAAGTTTTCATGCATCAGCGGTAAAGTATTCTCGTTTTTAGTTTTTCTACGTTTTGATGGTGCTAATTGCTTTAAAGCGGTAATTTCTATTTTTCTTTTGAGTGAATTCGTTAACGACTGCTTATTAAAATTCAATTGTTGCTGAAGTTGACAGTTATTGTTCGGGTCTCATCTTTAATATTTAAATTTGTATGAGATTGCTTATCATTACGAAGAATCGGCTTTATTAATTGATCACTTTCGGGAATCTTTAGTTTTTCTCGTTTAGAATTATTATCGTTTTTTAACGATTCAGCTTTAATATTCAAATTTTTCATATATTGCTTGCCATTATTATTCATTAGCTTCATTGATTGGGCATATTCATGAATCTTTAAATTTCTTCTTTAAAAATTATTTTCTCTTTTGACCGATTTTAATGTAGAATCACTGCCGATTTGTTGATTACATTTATTCGTGATTGTTGAATACACTCTATGCGTAACTGGTTTGTTAATTGTTTTTGGAAAACCAGAGATAATCTTTTTCTGAAATAATCCAATCAAATGTGGGCGTATTTTATTATGATCATAAAGAAAATTGCTTATTATTGGCCACTAGCCTAAAGCTAAAGACGTAGCGAATGCTATTGAATAAACACCACAGTCAAAATTATTTAGCTGTGCTTTTACATCAGGAAATTCAATCGAACTATCATTAAATACAAATTTGGGGTAAAATCTTTCTAGAACAATTTTATGATTCTTGTGAAGAAGATTTTTTTTCGCTGAATCAAAAATATAAATTTATTTTGTATCATAATAACAGCAAACCTAATGATCAGTACAAATTTATCATAAGTATTTATCATCAGTACCAAATTTATCATTTGCATTGTAATCATACGCCGTATCACGGCTATGCAATATATGAATATGAGCTTTATTAGCATCTAATTCACTAATTAATTCTGGATATTGAACATACCAACTTTCTAAAAATGGATACCTAAATTGTTCATGAAGAAGAAAAGCAAAATAATCAATATGATGATCTTCTAATAAACCATTATTTATTATGATAGATAAATCTTGTTGATTTAATGGCTGCATGTTTTGTGAAAAGGAGTTGGAAAAATAAAGATAATAAATAAAATTGATTTATTAAATTTAAATATTCCATTATTATTTTTAAAAAATGGCTTAGAATAAATTAGCTAAATAATTAATAATATAAATAAAAAAAGATTTATTTATTAAATTAATTGAATCACTTAAGATTAATAAAAATATGTCAATAAAATTGCATGTATTCCTTTAAAATCTAATTATAATAAATATACAGTTAAATAACTAGGCTTAAATAAATTTTTGAGTCGCACAGCAGACTATTCTTATTAAGTGTCGCACAGCAGACAATTTCTTTTGAGTCGCACCACAGACTATTTTTCATTGTCGCACAGCTGACAATTTCTATTGAGTCGCACAGCAGACTCTTTTGTTGTTGTCGCACAGCGGACAATTTCTTTCAGTCGCACAGCAGACTTTTTTTTGGTGTCTCACAATAGATAATCTCTTTAAAGCCAATCAATAAGTTTGAGAAAACTATTTTCTATTTATGAAACTTTAAATTAATGAAAAATATTAATATTTAAATCCAAAATGGCAACTTAGTTGCAAATGTGTTTGAATAATTATAATTATTATTCCAAATTAATAATTATCAAAAATTATTAATATGGAATAATAATTATTAAAACTCCAAATTGCAACTTAGTTGCAACTGTTTTTAGATGATTATGATTATTATTAAGAATTAATAATTATCAAAAATTATCAATACAGAATATTAATAATAATTATAATGATATTTTTTAATATCTATGATTGATTTTTCATTAATATAATAAAAATATTATTTAATGTAAAGTCACAGGTTAGAATAGCGTGTTGTTGTGATTAACGGTACAACTTAATATAAAGGTCATTTTCACGAAAACACTTGTCACAATCATGGCGGCTGCGCTTGTCCGCTCAATTTCTGAATTGAACGTTTTAGGTCAATTTGATGTCAAGTTTCGGACAAACTTTCGACTGAGGAACGTTTGCTTGAAAATTTATGTAAATCGACAGGCATGTTTTACCGAACGAAATCCTGAGCGTTATGTTCTGAGAGGTTACTAGAGTCGAAGCTAACGCCACCTTCTGGACAGTAGGTAGTTTGTTATCGCGCGGGATCATTTATGAATTTGAAATCAATTAATAAATTTATTGTTGGCTACGATGATGATTATTATTATGATTAGTATGATTACTATTTGATTGAATAGTGAAATTACCCTGATAGCCAGACATTGCTTTACAAGTGTTGTAGAGTAACACTTTCGGCTAACTTAACGAGAAAGTTTCTGGCAAACTTTGGCCGCAAAATACTTTCCTTTACGTTGGCTTCAGAATACGGCGATAGCTTGAATGTAAGTTGCCAGAAAAACTTTCCGTCAATTTAAAGTGAAACTTTCAATCAACTTAACGTCATTGTCTGACTTTAATACTTGTAGTCAAATTGAATAGAAAGTTGCAGACAATTTACTGTCAACTTAAAGGCAACTGCTTGCTCTCTAACACTTACCTTTAAGTTACCTTTAAAATACGGCAGTAGCTTGTAGTTAACTTATAGTTAGCGTGGCTATCAGGGTATGGATGAAGATAAATGTAATTGACAAAATAACTTTTATCTGAAAATTAAATTTAATTTATAAATAAAGATAAGATCATGAAATACCCATATCGACTAAATATTGATAAGATGCAATAAATGTTGTATGATCTCAACATGTGAATTACGAATAGAAGTTACATGCACGCCCATTTATGTTTTTCAAGTGCACTGATCGATTAACAGGTGGAGGCACTTAAGGCCACGGAGGACATAACATGAGAAAACTTCCCTAATAGCACAGTTTGCTTTGGCAAAACTTTACTTACAAAAGTGTCCTTGAGTTTTTCGTCAAATGTCGCTGAACTTCGGAATTTTCCGTTGTTGAGGACAATTTATATACAACCTGATATACAATTTCACGTAAATTTACTATCCGAATTCCCTTCAAAAGTTAACTAAAAAAAATTTTTCGTCAATTTTCAGGCCAATTTGTACATCAATTTATTGTTGAGTTAACTTGAAAAATTGTAAAGTGTTTTTTTTGCAGTCAACCCTGATAGCTCGAGTTGCTTATTGAAAAGTTGGTATTCATTGGTTGCAACAAACTTGACGAACAAGTTGCCGACAACTTTAACTTTTGTAACTTTTGGCTACAGGTTACCGCCAACTTTCTGAGAAAGTTGGCGCCAGTATCGAGCCGCAACTGAAATGTGGGTTTCTGGCTGGGCCGTACTAACCGAATTTTCGAATTTTACTTTTCCAATTACATTTTTAATAATTACGTCACTCGAATGATGAAAACTTTCCGAAAAAGTTAGTCTTATACATTTTTTCGGAAGCTATAAAACTTTCTGTAATAACAATTAATTTATTAATTGAAAGAAAAATAAAATTCAAAAATTCATTGAGTACGGCCCAGCCTTCTGAGAAAATTAAAGGCAACTTTTCGTCAACTTATATTGCCAACTTTTGCCACCAACTTTTTCAGAAAGTAACCGTCAACTTATTGGATTTCAAACTTTTGCCACCAACTTTCTTAGAAAGTGTCTATCAACTTTGAAAGTTCCAAGTTTTGCGGCTAACTTGGTGTCTAGTTGCGGCTGTAAGTTTGACGCCAATTTCTATCCAATTTGACTATCAAGGCAAACATTGTTGCCCTGATAGCCAGATCTTGCTTTGCAAGTTTTGCAGAACAACACTTTTGGCTAACTTAACGTGGAAGTTTCTGGCAAACCTTGGCTGGATAATACTTTCCTTTAAATAGGCTTCAGAATACGGCAGTAGCTTGAACGTAACTTGACAGAAAAACTTGACGTCAATTTGAAGTAAAACTTTTAATCAACTTAACGTCATTGGCTGACAGTAACACTTGTAGTCAAATTGAATTCAAGTTACAGACAATTTACTATCAACTTCAAGGTAACTGCTTGCTTTACAGCACTTCCCTTTAAGTTTCCTTTAAAATACAGCAGCAGCCTGTGGTAAACTTACGGTTAGGGTGGCTATCAGAGTAGATACCAAATATTTCAAGTACACAACTCTAATGGTAATAACTATAGGTTATCACAAGAGCCGACAGTTCAATTAATCTATTTATCGATGTAAATTTTTAAAGTTGCGTGTTAAAAGAAAAATAAATTAAAACAAAGGATCAACAATTATAAAATAGTTATTCAACAAATGCATATTGTCGCTCAAATTAGAAAGTTGATGAAGCAACCCCTATAGCCAAGCTGGTAGCAACCTACTGCAGCAACTTGTCACTAAGTTAGTCGCTATAGTTTGCATTTCATTAGTTAACGAGAAGTTGCCATCAATTTTCTCAGAAAGTTGGTGAAAATTTGGAGTAAACAGTTACATTTGCCATTAAAAATTACAACTCTAAGAAACAGACAAAAATTTTATTATTAATTCATTGGGAATAATTGGTGTAAATTTAAGAATATAATTTTATTATTTAAGACTAATTCATAATTAATGAGTCTACTTAATAAAATTACATTCCCAAATCGTTCAAAATAAGCTCCAATTGATGAAAAATGAATTTTTTGTTTTTTAAATAGGTTGAGCGTAAAAACACAGTTTTTAATTGAAAAAAAGTCGGTTTTAAGTTTTTTTTTTTTTTCAAGTCCTAGTTTTATTAATTTATTTTTTTTTAATACATATAATAATTTTTAATAATCGCCCCTCTCCCGCGGCCACCTCTGTTGCCTCTCCAATTATTTTTAGAGCCACGGTTCCGCCCTCTCCGTCTCCTAGCTACGACTCCAGCGGCCCACCGATTTGAAGTATCTGAAAAGCAAATCAAATGTTAAGATTTCTTTAAATCTAATAGGAAAAAATAATATATTTAAAGATCTCATAAATCCAGAAGTTTCTCATAAATCCCTATAAAAATTTCATGAGAATGAATGAGTTCTTTGAGAAGTGCTACAGTTAAGTGAAGGCCTTATACATACAGCTTTGAGAATCTCTTGGAATTTTCATGGATCAAACGTATCAACTGCTGATGGAGCTACTGCCGGAGCTGGTGCTGGAGCTGGAGCTGGTGCTAGAGCTACTGCCGGAGCTGGTGCTGGTACTGGAGGTGGTACTGGTGCTGGAGCTACTGGTGGGACTACCGCTGCCACTTGTGCTCCTGCTTCTGCTACTGGAAGAGGTATGTCGGCTACAATTATGTTAGCTGCACCCGACACCCCTCCTCTATTTCCAGCTGGCAGGCACGGTGGTGGTGATGGTGGTGGTGGTGGCGGTAGCTGCCAGTAATTTGGGTTGGCCTGTGGAAAAGGTGGCTGATAATAATATTGGGCACGTCCACGGGCCAACCTGTTGTATGTTTGAATGGCTGCATCAGCAGCCGCTTGAGCTTCAATGAGCTCCCTTTCTTCTGAAAAAAAATGCCATTAATTAATATGATTTTAATATATACATACAAACATGACGTTCATATATACATACATACACATTTATATATACATATATATATATATATATATATATATATATATATATATATATATATATATATATATATATATATATATATATATATTTATTTAATCTATTTAAAATTACTACTTAAACCTTAAAAGACCAAACACGACATTTGTTAAAAAAATGCATCTGTTATTAATTTCTTACGTTCTATTCAGTAAAATTCACTGAGATTCGATCTAGGCGCGCTGTTGACGAGAATATCAGTAATATTTACTAATATTTTTTTTTCGTGTACACACACACACACACACACACACACACACACACACACACATATATATATATATATATATATATATATATATATATACGAATGACAACGAGTGTACTTACCGTTGAAATTCTCTCTGTTGTTCATAATTTTCTGTGAATAAATAAATAAATAGTTAATAATTAACAAATTTTTGTTTATTTGCACAAATATTATTATTATTTTACTTCAAGCATGCATAATAATAAAAATAGCAGACATTAGACATTCGTTTATTTTTTAATAAACATAACTTGATTGTAAGTAAATAGATAAAAGTTTTTAACATGTAATTGATACAATTTTTTTTATAAGTATTTAAGTTGTTTATTTAAAAAAAAAAAAATTATTTAATTATCTGCCACTTTCAGAATTATACAAATATATTTGAATGTTTAAAGTAAAAAATAGAAAAAAACGGTGTACTTACGCGTTTGTTGTTAGCAAATGAATGATGACCGGCTTTTCGTAGTTACATTTTTGGTCCTTTGTTTTAGTTATTGTTTTTTTTTTCTTGGCGCGCAACTTATAAAATAACATCAATAAAGGGATCAATTGACCTGTTAGCTCGTATGGTAATCTATACTTCTTACCGTTAGAGTTGTTTATTCTCAATGTTGGTATCACAGAATGACGATAAATTCGACAACAGCTCTGATAGCTAAGCTGGCAGCAAGCTAACCTGCTGAAGCGAATTGTCACCAAGCTGGCTGCGAAAATTGGCATGTTCATAAGTTGACGATAACTACCCGCCAACTGTCTAAGAAACTCCATCAGAAAGTTGGCGAGAGATTGTGGCAGTAGATTGTTGTCAACTTTCTAGGAAAGTTAGTAACAATTGTAGTTAACATGCAGTTACGGAACTCAAAAAATTTCATGACCACTTCTCTACACCTTGATAGCAACCAATTGACATCAATTTTCTGACCAAAAAATCTCGCTATCACGGAGCTGAAAGCAACTCTACACTATGTAAATATAAGATACATGATGAATAAAATGAAATCTCTCTCATATCGAATACACCTCGATGACCTGTTGAGCTCAACCAACAGTCACATTGAAGCAGATGAAAACTCTCTTACAGATAAACATTTTAACTCGAAAACTGAAAGAAAAAATTTGACATCCCGGTGACGTTTAGTACCCATAAAAAATTTCATTTCAATTTTTTTTTCTCTCACACAGAAAATTACATAGAAACTTGTTGTTAAATATCGGTTTTAATTTTCCTTCAAATTTATAAGCTATTTTGCGTATAAGAGAGCTAACAGGTTAAAATAATACTTTTTATATATACTTTACGTTATTAAGATACTAAAAGTTTCATTTCAATTTTAATTTCTTAGCTGAAACTCTGGTTTTCTGGGTTGCCGCTAAAATTGGAAATCTTGACGCAGCACGAAAATTGGTATACAACTTGCTATACAATTTGACGTAAATTTACTAACCAAATGTGAATGCAAATTCATTTCAAAAATTGTATACTAATTATCGTCAAAAATGAAAAAGCCAGAAGTAGACGGATATTTGACAAAAAATTCAAGGAAGGGTTTACGTCCTCAGTGACCTCAAGTGCCTCCACCTTTCAATCAATTAGTGAACTTGGAAAACACAAATAGTGTATACAGGCTGTCGTCAGTAACGAAGAAGCCCGAAATCAACAGACATTTGACGAAAAATGCAAGGTACCTTATTCCAGTTTTTCTGTCAAATCGTCGGTAAATTTTGTCAAATTACCGTCAATTTCAAGCTAAAGTGGCTATTGGGGTCTTTACTACACTAAATCTTACTGACCCTAATAGCACAATTTGCTTTAGCAAAGGTTTACTTACAAAAGTTTCCTTAAATTTTTGTCAAATCTCCGTCAACTTTAGACTTTTCCGTTCTTGATGATAGTTTGTATGTAACTTTCTCTACAATCGCACGTAAATTTACTACCCGAATAAGAATGCAAATTCATTTCAAAAATCGACTTAAAAAAAGTTGTCAATTTTCAGGCAAATTTTATGTCAATTTATTGTTAATTTGACTTGAAAACTTGTTAAGTATTTTCTTACTGTCAAATTGTAGTTATTTTCAGGTATAAATTTAATTACCTTCTGAAATAGTAAAATAAAATGATCATTACCGATATTTTTTTTCGTAAAAAGTTACCTCTAAATTAAGCAAAAATTCCCCGTAATACTTCTTCCTAACTTTTGCTATTGGCCAGCAAATTTCAGGCAATTTTAATGTCAAATTACAGTCAGTTTTGAGATAAAGTGGCTATCCTGATTAGGGGAGTTTTATAAATCAGGACTTAGTTCAGCCAAAGACGGTTAATTACAACGTCTGTATCCGTCATCGCGCTAAATTATACGATTTTGATACCACCTAGCGGATTTAACTAGAATAGAACTTGAGAAAATAAGAAAAAAAAATTCTAGCAACCTACAAATATAATATTTTTGTGATACATGTACGCAAAATCAACAAACATTAAAAAAAAAAACAAGTAAAACTCTGAATGTAAAATGAATAAGAAAAAAATCCATCTTAGATATTAATAAGGATTTATTGTATAGTCCATTTAACTCAATGTAACTATAGTAAAAAATACAGACTGAAGCACTGCTGGTGGCGCAAAAATGAATCATTGCTATAAAAACATTTCAATGTTTTACTCAATCGTAGCTTTTCTTATAACTTTTTATTCTCTGGCAGTGCCCCTAACGCATGAAAATGTTTATAAAAGTGTCTAAATTGGGGGTGCTATAGTATATGCTGGCCTAATTTCATAATTTAAATTAGTTCTCATAACTAAAATGAATAAAGTTTTAGAATTTTGAGACGAACAATCAATTATCTTTCGAATAGAGAAGGATTTTTTTGAAAGTTTATTATTTTAAAAAAGTTTTTAAAAATGAGAGCTAAAAACCACTATGTGAACGGTGTAGATACACAGTAAGCTCGCGTCATGACACTTCACACATATACATGTGTTTGTTGAACGTGTACTTGGCGCGAGACACTACCGTGTCTCTTGATATATTTAGTACACAGTAATTAATTTAATAATATATAATTCCTTAATTAAATAATAAAATTTATAAAAAAAAGACGTTTTTAATAATCAATGTGAATTATTAACAATCGATTAAGCTTATCAATTATAACTTCTTAAGTAAAGTACATTAGCTGCATTATTTCATTACACAATTATATTATATTAAATTTTAATTATTCTAATTACGTACTACAACTTTTATTCTTTTTTTTAAATAATTATTTTAATGAATCATTACAATTATTAAAAAGCAGAGTAAATTTCTGAGGTTGAGTAGAATGATTCGGAATCTATGTGCTAAAATATCTGAAATTGTAAATAGTATAAGATTACATGAAATTAATAAAAACTCATACATCTTGAAAAAAAAAAATATTTGTCCCAAATAAATCAATTTCTTTGTGGCTTTCTTAGAATATTTCTTAATGAGAAATACCTATATTTAGTACAACTAAATATGACAGTTGATTCATATAATTTTATAATTTGACGAGAATAAATAATTTATTTGTGGTAAATAAATGATATATTTGTGGTGAAGATATTGAATTTCTGACGAATCACGGAAAATTTGGTGATACTTGGGCACATGGCCCAACCTTTAATTGCAGAAATTGGATCGAATCTTTACCCGAAATTAATCACCTCTTTCACGCAATTCAATTCCTCAATGATATTATTAGTTTCTCACAATTAAATATTCATTTGGCCATATCAAAATATACAACATATTTGGCTTAAATAAATCTTTTTCTCAGTGTTATACCTAGAATAGCATTCTTCAATTTCCAATATATTCTGAAATAGCCTTTAACTATGGTTATTTAGCAATAGATTTTTATAAATTCTTAAAAATGAAATCGAACAATACTTACTATCAATTTAGGGATAGACAAGTATAAAAAATATATCGATATATATCGTATCGAAATTTTTAAACAATATCGATATCGGTAGAGTAAAAAATATCGATATTTCGATATATCGATAATTTTACCTCAAGGCGCGATTACTGGCAAAATTGTTGAGATATTCGAACATAAAAAAGAATAACACATATATTATCGTTTTTCTTATTATTCAAATATGTATTTGGCAATTTCCATTATTATCACAATACATATATGACAATATTAGTTATTATCACAATACATATATAACAATTTAAATTATTATAAAAATACATACATATTTGGCAATTTTAATTATTATTAAAATACATTTGTGGTAGATTTATATTATATATTATTAATACTTATGGACATTAGGGTGTGTCAAAAAAATCGACTAATGTTTTTTTTTTCCGAATGGCCGTGGAATTCTGTCAGAGGATGTTAAAATAAAGTTTATGTAAAAACACGAGCTCTTAATATTGATATTTAGAAGTCGTGAATCATGATGTTCTATTTCCGATTTAAATAACATGGGAAAAAGAAACATTTTTAGCTTAGAATTTTATACCTCGGCAATGGCTAATTGTACAGATGAGCTTAGGACATATTTTTGTAGAGAACTAAACGCTAGACGAAAAAAGTCTCTTATCATTTTTTGATAAATTCGTCTGTTGAAAAGTTATTGGAGCTTGAAGTCAAATTTATAGTGAATATCGAGATCTTATTACTTTTTTGGCGAAACTATCAGACTCATCATAAAATGCCATCAAATCATTTTTGTAGAGAATTTTATTCCCTACAAAATATTTTCAATAAACATTTTCAAAATCCCGCATAACTTTCTAGTCATTTCCATTTCAATATTAAGCTCTGAAAAAAATAGTGTTCTGATCGATTTTAAGAGCTGAACATTAAAATTGAAATAACTAGGAATTGATGAGAATTTTGAGAAAACTTTATTCGACATATTTTGTCGGGAATCAAATTTTCTTCAAAAAAGATTTTATGACATTTCGTAATAATTCTGATAGTTTCGCCGGAAAATTAAAAAGAACTCGAAATTTACTATAAATTCGATTTCAAGCTTCAATAACTTTTTAACAAACAGATTTATTGTTGGAGATATAGCAACGTTGTCATACATACATATTATACATTACGTTAATTAATTTTCTATAGTTTCATTAACCATACATACTGTTGTAATTATTTTTCGTAGTTAGTCTGTACTAATAAACTGAACAGAGCAGACGTGCTACGGTATACAACTTTGTATCGTTCATTTGTCTATTACCCAGTGTAAAGTCAACAGGTTGTGGGCCCAGGCAAATAACGAGGTCACAGAAGTTGATAGTTTTCTTTGAGTTATTTAGTGAATATTTATGATGGCTGAAAGTAATTCAATTGTGAAGTTAAACGACGATAATTACGCGCTATGGAAGTTGAAAATTCAGACTTTACTGATGAAGGATGACCTATGGTGTGTAGTTGAAGATCAACCACCAACACTTCCAGCGGAACTGGTCTCATGGGGAAAAAGGGACCGCAGAACACACGCTATCATTGGTCTGTCTATTGAAGATGGTCAGGTTGGCCTTATAAAAAATGCTACAACCGCGAAAGAAGCATGGTGTTCATTAAAGGAGTTCCATGAGAAGTCCACACTAACAAGTGAAGTAATGCTGTTGAAACAGTTATGTTAGAAACGATACACCGAGGACAAGAGTGTTATGTCCAATTAATTTTTTTTTATTTCAGTAATTATTTAAAATAATTATTACAGAGCTCTTCTTTTCAAAAGCGCGCGAAAACGCAGCGTCAGCTTTGTCCACCTTTTTATGCGACAAAAGAATAGTGGGAGGATAACTTCAATAAGTTTAACGAACAAATAATAAACTGTCGTCACTTTCCACCAATGACAATAATTAAACATTCCCCATCAGTCACCAAATCAAAGTTTATAAAAAGCCTGAGCACCCATAGCTCTTGGCTAGTCGGTTCTTCTAACTTACGGTCCGCGAATATTCGAACGTTGAACTTTCATGCACTCTTATTGCAGGATTCCGCTCCAGGCGTTGAAAAGTCAATAAGAGGATCTTTAATATTTTTCTTTTTAAACCTTATTGCAGGAATCCGCTTCGGCGTTGAATAATCACCTCTCGGGTGTGTAAAAAGGACGCATTAAATATAAAATAAAAATCTTATGAAATTTCCGTGAATAATCAATAATCTTAAAAATATCAATTGTTAAAAATTAGTGTAAAGGATTCAGTGTACAAGTGTATTGTAACTAAATCAGAAATAAAAAGCAGAAAAACCATAAGTTCAGCCTTCCGAGTTTCATTCGAGAGTAGCACATAAGTTTACATCCTACAACCCCAGCCGCGCCCGTCCAACCAAATCCTACAGGAGGAAGCTAAGTGAGCTGCAACGTTCTGGAGGGATCTAACCTGCCGTGACTAGAAAGAAAGAAACATCGAAAGGTAGGTGAAAGATTTTAAATTCTGTTCTTTCATAAGATAACTGGTTCAACACAACATCACCAGTCTCTTCGGAGACGTTTGGGTTCCTACTTCGAAGTAAAAGATCCACCATAAATAATAAATTATAGGAAGATACCTCTTCCTCGTATTCTTTAATGTTGTCCGCAACCTCCAAATCGCTCGTCTAAATTTTTCCATCGTTACCAAAGGGAGAAATTCCGGATAGTTAATTTAAATTTAAGCGGCGGACATAACATAAAGAACACTGGTGGCAGCGGTGGGATTTTCGAGTAAGGAAAATCCTTCTTGTTGAGCCACAGTTATAATTTCTCTACTATTTTTGAGAAAAGGTAGATTTTTGTGGTTATTATTCTCTTCTCGAAATTTTCACATCTTAGAATTTCGAGTTTTGTGGCGTTTTCTTGAGAGTGCCACACCCTGCTTTCGTGGACTTGCCACACCTTAACAGGTAGCAATTCCACGTATTGTAAATTCAGCAATTTTCGCCCCTCGATTCGAGTTGCGAAACGCCTAAGTTCACCGTCCGCGACTTCGCGACCGAATTGCAAAGTCAGCAATAAGTCGCACATCGACCTCACTGTACAGCTTTGAGCTGTTGGAAAAAAAAAAATTTTTATTAATCCTTTCTTTCTCTTTTTGACCAACTCAGCAATTCTGCTCAGAGTCCAGAGACGTTTAACATCCTTGTCTTACGCTTTACCTTAGGGTGTGGTCACCACCATTTCTCGTACCAGCAAAAACAGGACGCGAAGAAATTTGACGCCTCCTCCAGTCGGTGGTCTAAGAGGCGAAATGGTCAATAATGAGGAAAGACCCGTTATCCGGCTAGATGCCACTTTGCACGATGCAAACACTCCACCTTCTCAGTATGACATGGCCAACGAGCTCTATCGGGAGCTCCCAAAATTTAACGGAGAAGGTCCAAATTGCGAACAAGATTTCAAGGAATTTGACGCAATCGTACGGAGTTGGTTACCTTGCATCATCCCGGAACATCAGGACATGTTCGTGGCAAAAATCGTAAAAAGAATTTCTGGTTGTGCTAGAGATCAAATTGAATACACTCCGATTCATAGCGTCATAGAACTTCTCGAGATACTGGGAGAAAGGTATCGAGACGGCGATCCAGCTCTTGTTTGGCACAAACGTCCAGCTTCAGCTAGCCCGAGAGAAGGCAAAACCATCGAAGATTTCTTTTTCAGGTTGCGCAAAATGATTAGAGGACTAGAAGCCGCGTTACCAGAGGAGAATCGGGAAGCCATTATGTCGCAACAAGAAAAGGTTGCATTCGATGCTCTCTATTCCGCTTTGCCTGACCTCCCAAAATGTCTTGCGAGTTTAAAAGATCCAAAGACGCTCGAAGATCTTTATAAAGCGGTAAAAGAGGAAAGAACTCGCGAATGCATACGACCAAGGCGTAAACGCGAATCTAACGACTATCAACGTCAGTTTCAGAGAGACAGAGGCTACGACCGAGACTATAACAGACGTTACTCGAAAGACGACTATCAGAGACCTCGCAAAGATTACGACGATTACGACGACCGTAGAGAAACCAGAGGACGAACGTTCTCTTACTCTAAAAAAGCATTACAGACCGAGTAAATACGCTACTGACAGCGAAGACAGTGTGGACTCTGACGATAGCTCAGCGTCAGCTGATTACCGAACGTACACATACACCTCGAGTAAAGGGGGACGTGGACGGACCTACGATGACGACTCGACGTCACGAACGTTAAAGAAAAGTTCATCACGTTCGCGAACTGAAGAACCTTCTTCAGCGAAGAAAAAGGTTGTGACCTTCGACTCTGCAGACATTGACACAGAAAAACTCGAACATCTGAAACTAGAGGCTCCTTGCTGTAATTGTCCTTTCTGTCCTCATCGCGAGGCAAGTAAATCTGCCTCCTCAAAACACAACGATGAACATTTAAACTCAACGGGCGCTCGACAGACCGAGGCGACTGCGAGTATGCCCCGAGAGTCTCGCCGACCTACGAACCCCCATCAGAAAACTCAGACGGTGAAGGAGTTCAGAATTCTTCAACGTTCGAAACCCTCACACTAGTCATCGGTAAGGGTCCACGAGTCTGGATCACATCTCCAGACCTCTCCCGGGACGGGTGTGAAGTTTTGTTGGATACAGGTTCTGACCTGAATCTCCTTTGCATCGATGCTCTGGGGGATGATACCACCTTTTACCCTGAAAATGGTGGTGTGGTAGGCGGCATAGCAACCAGTAGTATGCCAATAATTGGAACTGTGACCCTCAAGATCTTTGACGTAGATGTTTGTTTCCAGGTTGTACCTAGACCACCAGGTGGTTATCTGGGCATCCTTGGAAATGAATTTTTCCTCAATGAACGAGCTGGCATTTCCTTTTATTGGAATACGCTGGTCCTAAAAAATCGACCTACTCGTCCTATCCCTTTTTCAATGGATAATGACTTTGATGGGGGATATATCCTGTCCCTAGGGACAGGGCCGAAAATTTTCGACTCATGTAATTCGCTCCATGGAGAATTACAATGCTTTCTCATAGATACAGGGGGGATGTGTGTTTGATAAATTCATCCGCCCTTAAACCCGAAATTAGAGTGGATCGTGGTAATACGATGCTACTCCGTGGTTTGAATGGACAGTCCATGGAAACAATTGGTATGGTAGAATTAAAGGTTTTGGGTTCAAAAATCCGATTTCATGTTTGTGATGGGAATTAACCCTTCCATGGTGTCGGAATTTTGGGCAACAACTTCCTGAAAAATGAACAAGCGGAGATTTCATACCATCATCAATCTCTGAATATATCATCTCGACCTTCCCGACCTTTACCTTTCAGTAACGGAATAAAACCATCCCGTTCATACGTAATTCCACCCCGTATGCGGATGTCCGTGTCGGTACCTGTTGTAAATCCTGAGATCAAACAAGGCTACCTCCGTAAGATTCCTCTTAAAGAGGGACTCTTAATGGGCGAAGCCGTTGTCTCAGTTGATGACGATCAAGCGATGTGTATGGTCATCAATACCACATCAGATCCAGCAGAAATCGAAATTGAACCCCAAGTGCTTGAAGAATTTGAATTTGATCATCCTGATCCATCTGACGAATTTTCCGACATAGCGGAAATTCCATCTGGAACACACTCACTTTCTAAGCGAGATCGTATCCAAGCAATCTTTGATAAGATTCCTACCAATCATCTCAGTCACACGGAAAGAGGGCAAATTTTCCGACTTATTCAGAAAAATCATGATATATTTCACCTCCCTGGTGATCGCCTGGGACGTTCTAAAAAGTTCACCTGCAAAATCGGAACCACGAGTGACAAACCGGTCCGAATCAAGCAATATCGGTTTCCTCAAGAACACCGAGACGAAATCAAGAAGCAAGTGGATAACCTACTTAAGCAAGGAATTATTCGGAAATCAAAATCTCCGTATAATTCTCCTTCATGGATTGTCCCTAAGAAATCTGACGCTCAAGGTAATAAAAAGTGGAGAATGGTTATCGATTTTCGAGATCTAAATAAGATAACCATTGGGGATGCTTATCCCCTCCCACTTATAATCGATATTTTAGACCAACTCGGCGGGGCTAAGTATTTCAGTGTATTTGACCTTGCCAGTGGGTTCCACCAAGTACCAACGGACCCCAGAGACGCTGAGAAAACAGCGTTTTCCACCCCTGACGGTCATTGGGAATATTGCTGTATGCCTTTTGGGCTTGAGTGTGCTCCAGCAATTTTTCAACGTATGATGGACTTCACATTGAGTGGTTTAAAAGGTACTGAACTATTCATCTATCTCGACGACTTCGTAAGTTATGCATCTTCGCTTGAAGAACATGAGGTACGAGTCCAAAGACTTTTCAACCGACTTCGAGAGGCTGGGCTAACTCTTTAGCCCGAGAAATGCAAATTTCTCTGCCCCGAGCCGGAATATTTGGGTCACATTATCACTAAAGATGGTGTGAAACCTGACCCAAAGAAAATTTCATCCCTTAAAAACGCTTCGCACCCCCGTAATCATACAGAGGCGCGAAAATTTATGGGATTGGCAAATTACTACCGACGATTCATCGAAAACTCCGCTAAAAGAGCAAAACCGATCACTGACCTTACCAGGAAAACTAAACCGTTCGTCTGGTCGGTTGATTCGCAAAGAGCTTTCGATGATATTAAAAACGCATTGTGCGAAAATTCATTCCTTGCTTATCCAAACTTCAATCGACCTTTTATATTGGCAACCAGCTTTTCTGATGTCGGTATTTCAGTTATCTTGAGCCAGGAACTGGAGATCGAAGATCGTACGCCTGGAAACCCCAATGAAAATATTGAGAAAATTGTCTCCTGTACGTCCCTAGTCTTGCAAGAGACCGAGACAAGATACACACACAACGGAAAAGAGTGTTTGGCGGTCTTGTATGCGGTGCAACAATTTCGGCCGTACCTTTATGGTAAGCCTTTCACCTTGTATACAAGCAGCCCTTGTATGTCTTGGTTAAAAGACAGCCAAACTGTCACCGAACGACAAATTAAATGGAGATCCAAACTAAGTGAATATAAATTTTCGGTTATAGTTCGACGTAAAATCTCAGAACAATATGCCGAAGGGTTGTCCTACAATCCTGAAGGTAGATCTCCAGAAGAAATGGCTTCAACCCAAAATTCTGTCGAGGAAGCAGTGATGCTCCGACTCAGGAAAACTTCTTGTTTCGACGAAGAAGCCATAGCAGCTGTAAAACGAGGAAGAAAATCTGGAAGTAAAAACAAACCTCGGGTTCACAGCGCTCCACAACCTCGTGATACAATTGCATCCTGATTACGAATGAGACGGGCTACAGAACTGTCGCAAAACCGGAAAAAAGTAAACTATTGTGAAATAAGTACGACCGAACCTGACGTCTCAGAGAGTATCGAAGATGACGTTTTCGAGATAAACCAACCTGGACCATCCTCTGCACCTCAGGCTCCAGTCAACCCGGAAGTGGAGATTGAGCCAGAGCCCGGGCTAGAACTGGAAGAAACAGATGAGGAAGAAGAAGAAGCAGTCCGACTCATGAATGAAGAATATCTGCTCAACGAATTAGAGAAAAGTTCCAGTGATCAGGGAGATGAAAACACACCTGAAGTGATAAATCGACAGCAAATACGCGAAGATTTGAAAAAATCATTTGAACGCTTCAATAAAGCCCTAGAAAAACGAGCAATTGACGTTTCAGATGAAGAAGCGGATCGTACTGTTCGTCCAGAAGATTATTACAACCCACTGCCTGTAGTCAGCCCTCAAGTGGCCAAGGAAGTTAGGAAATATCTTGAACAGGGCTACTTATCAGACGAACACGGCGAATCTGAAGACTTGAATGAGTCTGACGAAGAAGGAGAAGAGGAATTCCTTCGTGAAAATCAATATATAGAAGAAAATGAAGATTCAAGTGGTCAGCTGCTCTGAACCGGAATTCCAAGTGGAAATAACCCCTGCAACTCCACAGATACCGCGAGCTAAAGAGATTCGAGAGAAATACCTCACCGCAGGTAGAAGTCCGTCGACCCCTATGTGGAAGAACACGGTACTGAAAGCCGCGCAGGTCAATTGCAAGGAACTTGACTATGATGATCATACAAAAAGCTTTTATTGGAAGGACATCGGAATTTCTGATGACAATACATCTCCAGTCATCGCGAGGCCTTCTACCTGCCAAACTCTGAACGTCGAAGATGTTCCTGCAGCCTCATCCAGTATGGCTCACGTGGAAACACCCAAACGCAAAGTGACATCTACTAGTAAAAATCTAGGACAAGAAAACCCCTTGTTGAACGAAAGCCAGCACCCAAATTCACCAAATCGAAATTCTGCAAATGATCAAATAATCATAGCGGAGACATCTCCTCAATCAGGCCAATCAGATGCCAGCCAATCTGACGGAACCACAGTGATTCGAGTGGAAGTACATCGAGAACAAGACGACGGAAATGCTCAGGTAAATGAATCTGATCCTTTCCACACGACTCTACCGGAAGTTGTTGACGAACAACTGGGGGATGAGCCGGAGATGAATGTAGATTTACCTCCTAAATTTCCGAATCAAGCTCCGTGGTACGTATTTGACCCCCCTTCCTCCGATATCGCGGAGGATCTGAGGGATCAACGCTATTCACCACCAGAAGTTTCGTCTTCCTCGAGCTCTGAGTCTGATAGACCTCGGAAACTGCCTGAAAATCAAATCTAATTTAAGGACAGTAGAGATGGAATTACTTATGTGAGAGATCACATGGTACATTTCCTGTCTCTGGATTGTGAATTGGTGAAACCAGTTTTTCGATTGTTAAGAGATCTCACCTTCATCGATCAGGAAGATCTGAAGACAGCCAAACCAAAGATGGGTGACGTATTAATCACAAAATTGGGTCAGTGCTTTATCTTCACGGTCTTCGTCAAGAAAAATCATTTCGAGAAAATCGATTTAAATAATTTAATTGAAGGATTCCGAAATTTAAGAGTGTCCATGTTCAAACACGAAATCTATACATTCCGCATGGCGAAACAGGGGGATGAATTCGATGAGATAAACATTAAGCCTTATCTCATACAAGAATTTGGCGACTGTCCTATCGAGGTAACACTTTGCAAAGGAAATATAGAAGTTCCTACTGAAGAGTTACGCGATAAAATCATTGAAGAGAACCACTGCTGCCCTAATGCGGGCCACAAAGGTGTCGTGAAAACTTATTCGTGAATTCGAGAGAGATTCTACTGGCCAGGCATGAAGGAAAGAATCTATAGATTCATCCGGTAATGCGAAATCTGCGAGAAGAATAAACTCACCCGAATCAAAACAAAACAACCAATGATGATAACCGATACTCCCTTCGAACCCTTCGAGAAAATTTCTATTGATACCGTGGGACCACTTCCTATGACTAGGAGTGGGAATGTCCACATATTGACTATTCAGGATAATTTTTCGAAAGCCGTAACAGCAATTCCGATACCTGATATCCGATCGACAACAGTGGCAGAAGCCCCTTCTAATATAAGCAAATTCTGCATACGTTCTTACAAAATAATAAATGGGATCCCCAAGGTCGTACTTGTGACCAAAAGACACACACATTATGCCAGCTTCAAACCAAATGACTGAATGACTGACTTAGCGCATAAATCGCTAGTCAGCAGTAATAAGACGCGCCAGCCGTGAGAGAGTTATAGCAGTAAAAGAAATAAAGTTAAAGAATAAAAATATTATTGGAAACTTTTTAGGAATAAATAAATAAAATTTAAACCTTTGCAAATCCTTTCAAAACCTTCTTTTATTTCAAAAAAAAAAGGGGAAAAAATTTTTACAACCATTAACGCCTTTTAAATAACCAAGCGATAGAAGAACCCCTTAAACTGGAGTTCAGCAACCGCAAATTATTTCTGTTTTCTCGAATGTCCCGGAAATTTCTCAAAACTTCCAATAAATAACTGTCACGAACCTCGGCATTGTCAGTAAAATGCAAGTGCAAATTGACCGCCATATACTGAAATCCATAAGTCAACAAATTAAAATAAAAAAAAAAAAAAAAAAAAAAAAAACACAAGATTAATCCGTTCACCTCTAATAGGGTAAGAACACGACCATTGGCATCCAGCGGGGGTGATGGTGGTGCCACAGAATGGATCCAATCGATCTCACACTGGTTGGTCGCGAATAAAAAAATCGGGTCCGAATCCAAGTACCATCGGGCTTGTACCTCGATGAGAACCTCCTCCAGTGGGATCGGTAAAGGATCCAATTCTGGATCGACAATCTCGAAAGGTGGGCGGTTAAAACACATTTTTAGCAACAAATCCTGGAATTTTCGAAATTCAGATCATGAATTGAACCAGACACTACCAAAATTTCGTATTTTTTTTTTATTGAAAATGGGTTTTAACAAAAATTAGCCAACTTACCTCTTATTGCAACGAACGTCCGCTAGCTATAAGAACAACTCAACTAAAGCACTATATTCAAATATTATCTTTTCCTTCAAAAAGAATAAATTGTATAAAATTAAACACGACCTTGCTAAATCAGCACAAAAGTTCATGATAATCTGACAAAATCAACTATAATTTATACCCAGCCGAACATGAAATTTGTAATAACTTTTAAATCAAAGATATTGCCAGGAAGCATAGAAAGGAAATTTTTCGCCTATATTATAAAAAAAAAAAAAACCTGTAAAAACCTCTCTCCGTATTCATACATGACCATTATTCTCTATTTTGGCATAATTTCATCTTTATTATTCTTAAAATCCATCCGGCATGAGGATTATTCCTGTAAAATTGGGTAATCTATGTTGTCCACGAAATAAGCTGTTTGAGAGAATGGTTCCTTTAGCTGCCGTAAGATGGCGCCACTTGCCGGTTGGGATCTACTAAGATGAGATCAATATGGCGGTCGATAATCAACATCCCATTGATGCTATGCTACCACAAGAGCGGCGAACGCGGGCAAAGAAGAGACCGATTAGCTAGCCCCTCCATATGCCAAGCGCTCGCTCTCTCTCTCTTTCGATGACTGGCATCTCACGCGCTCACTCCCACGAGCGTAACCTATACTTACATCCTAAAATTTAAACTAAAATTTAATCTAAGAAAAAATTATTTATTGATTAAATTATTAAGAAAAAAAAAGGAAAAGGGGAGCGGGTTAAGCGGTAAAATAAAAGGAAATGAACTACTCAAAAAAAAAATATATCACCAATTTTTATGTTTTCGTTTTATTTTATTTTTATATATATACAAAAGGAAAAGTTTTAGTTATAACAATAAATTTTAAAAGAAAAAAAAAAGAGAAATTTTTTTTTCGTAGTTTTATTTTGAATCTATTAAATTTTTTTTTTTTTGCTTTCACCTTCTCCTCCTCCACCAGGCCTTCTTAACCCGCCATTGGGAAGGGCTGATGTTCAAAGGGCTCGTCGGGGGCTCCGGGCAGATCGGCTCTGAAAAAAAAAAACAAAAAAAAACGAAATTCCATCAAACCATATAAAAAAAAAAGAACACCTTCCAATTGAATGTAAATTAGCTCCTTACCTTATAAGATCCTCGGCCGCCTCGATGAGGTTGGTGGCCAGAATTCGGATTTCCTCAATATTTGGAGCCACCAACTGCACCCTCGGAGGCGTGATGGCCCAGGAGGCCCGGAAATAAGCGGTAACCTCCTCGAGTTCGAGAGGTAGAACCCCTACGAGCTCCTTCACATCCAGTAATAGCCGCATCCCCACCAGGGGGTTGATTGGCCTGGTAAATACATCCACCCTCATGCCTATCTCGCACAACGCCTAGGAAGAAAAAAAAAGAGGAATTAATTTTCTTTCCTTTCCCTGTAATTAATTTTTTTTGGTAAAACGATAAAATAATACTTACAAAATAATGAAACCGGTGCCTCACCAGTTGGAACCATGTGGAGAAACCCCGGTAATTTTGTCTGGTCACGTACATTTTTTTTTGAGAAAATTAAAAAATTTTTTTTTTTTTCACTGCTGAAGTTGTTAGCTTCGATGTCAATTTTACACTGAGTATTCCTACTCATAAATCGCAAGGAGCGTCAGCGGAATGCGTCTTGTGATAAGACGTTAGCCGGAGATCAAATTCTTCATGCAGACGCGGCAAACCTATTCGCAATTAAACATCGCTAGATGTCGGCTAAATGCAGATTCGCACAGCGTGAAGGAATAATTCTCCCCAGTTTACTTCGGTACCTTTTTACAGTCTCAAGGTCAACCATACACATGCAAATGGGTATGCATCATATGCATGTAGAGAGACAAATCACCTAATAATCTTATAATCCTAAATTTTTTTTTTTGGGTAAATATCCTATGTAATCATTATATTTAAAAGTAGCCAATATTTTGGTGATGGGAAAATAATAGATTTTAAAGGAAAATTATATAAAGTAATATAATAATATACAAAATCACATCATTATGTTATATATATCTATGTTTTATATATATATTTAGAGATTTACATATATAAATACATATCTTTAGAAAGATCAGAAATTTTTTTTAATTAATCTTCTATATATTTTATATATCCTAGCTGTAAGACTTTTTAGAATTGTAAGCGTTATCGCGAGCCTTTGTAAAAGAAGGGACATATGTTTAGGAAAGCAGGAGCGTTTTGCAACCCTCTTACTTTCCGGGGGATTGTTATGTCCAACTAATTTTTTTTATTTCAGTAATTATTTAAAATAATTATTACAGAGCTCTTCTTTTCAAAAGCGCGCGAAAACGCAGCGTCAGCTTTGTCCACCTTTTTATGCGACAAAAGAATAGTGGGAGGATAACTGCAATAAGTTTAACGAACAATTAATAAACTGTCGTCAGTTTCCATCAATGACAATAATTAAACATTCCCCATCAGTTACCAAATCAAAGTTTATAAAAAGCCTGAGCACCCATAGCTCTTGGCTAGTCGGTTTTTCTAACTTACGGTCCGCGAATATTCGAACGTCGAACTTTCGTGCACTCTTATTGCAGGATTCCGCCCCAGGCGTTGAAAAGTCAATAAGAGGATCTTTAATATTTTTCTATTTAAATCTTATTGCAGGAATCCGCTTCGGCGTTGAATAATCAATAAGGCATCCTAAAATTGACATCTTTTTGCAATCAATTATTGCAGAATTGCGCTTAGGCGTTGAAAAAGCAATAATCGACTTCTTTATCTATTAAAAATCCTCACTGATTAATAGAAACTTCCGGTCCGATTGAAATAGTGACGCAAATCACGTGTATTTGCGATTCCATCTCGGTCTGAGTTATTTTGCGCATAAAATCACCTCTCGGGTGTGTAAAAAGGACGCATTAAATATAAAATAAAAATCTTATGAAATTTCCGTGAATAATCAATAATCTTAAAAATATCAATTGTTAAAAATTAGTGTAAAGGATTCAGTGTACAAGTGTATTGTAACTAAATCAGAAATAAAAAGCAGAAAAACCATAAGTTCAGCCTTCCGAGTTTTATTCGAGAGTAGCACATAAGTTTACATCCTACAACCCCAGCCGCGCCCGTCCAACCAAATCCTACAGGAGGAAGCTGAGTGAGCTGCAACGTTCTGGAGGGATCTAACCTGCCGTGACTAGAAAGAAAGAAACATCGAAAGGTAGGTGAAAGATTTCAAATTCTGTTCTTTCATAAGATAACTGGTTTAACACAACATCACCAGTCTCTTCGGAGATGTTTGGGTTCCTACTTCGAAGTTAATGATCCACCATAAATAATAAATTATAGGAAGATACCTCTTCCTCGTATTCTTTAATGTTGTTCGCAACCTCCGAATCGCTCGTCTAAATTTTTCTATCGCTACCAAACGGAGAAATCCCGGATAGTTAATTTAAATTTAAGCGGCGGACATAACAAGAGCATGGAAGAACATTTGGCCGAAATGGACGCGCTGATGGATAAAATGACGGCGTTGGGGGAGCAGATGACGGATAGTTATAAATTCGCAATGATTCTATGCAGTCTACCTAATTCGTACGGCCCGCTTATCACCGCACTAGAATCAAGGCCAATGAAGGATCTTACATACAGTGTAGTAAGGAATGCCATAATCGGAGAATACAGAAGACGTGAAGGGCAAGTGAAAACAAGTGATTGTGGGGATTTAGCATTAAAAGTGTCCAGAGACAATAGAATGGAATGCTATTCCTGCCACTGAAAAGGACATATTAGGTCAAACTGTCAAAAATACCGGAAGTGGAAAAATAAGTCCGACAGATTAAAAGCTAATATCGTAAAAGCTGATAGCGATGACTCATCAGGTGAAAGTGAGTCACAGTCATTGTTAGATATCGCATACACAGCACACAATAATGGAAAACAAAACATCTGGTTTTTCGATTCCGGTGCAAGTAGACATATGACAAACGACATTAATTTCTACAATACACTTAACACAAACTACAGGTCTACAGTCCGCGTTGCAAACAGACAGTCCAGTCAAGTATACGGATTAGGCGTCGGAAAAGTTAAATGCTTAGACAGTCAAGGAATAGAGCAAACATTAGAGCTTAACGATGTTTTGTATGTTCCTGATTTTAAAACTCTTTAATCTCAGTCAGCAGACTCGATGAAAACGGTTTCCATTTCTTAATCCAGGGTGGTACGATGAAAATTTTTAATAAGTCAAAAGAAATCGCAGTCGGTGACTCAAGGAGCGGCATGTACGAACTACGACTTCCTCAGAAAGCATTAGCAGTAAACGATGCACAAAATGACTGTATCCATGAGTGGAATAAGCGTCTAGCCCACCGCGATCCAGAGGCAATAAGGCGTCTAGAAGCTGAAAATCTAGCTACAGGGATCACTATAAAAGACTGCAGAATCAAGGCCTATTGCGACAGCTGTATTAAAGGAAAGATGACTAGAGCGGCTTTTCCAAAACGCTCCGAACGCAGTACTACAGGACCACGACAGCTTATCCACACAGACTTATGTGGACCGATGCCGGTAAGAACGCCAGGAGGCCGAAGATATTTGATAACATTTGTAGATGATTTCAGCGGTTATTGTCAATTGTTTCTCCTAACACATAAGTCTCAGGCAAGTACTGCAATTAAAAATTTTATTGAAAATTGCAAAACTCAGTTTGGACAAATTCCTCAGGTTTTGAGATCGGACCGAGGTGGAGAGTATATGGCACACGAACTTAAAAATTATCTGGACAATTTAGGGATCGAGAGACAGTTAATTGCGCCATACTCACCCCAACAAAACGGCATTGCCGAAAGGAGGAACCGTTACCTGATGGAAGCATCTCGGACAATGCTGATCGACACAGAATTATCAAAAAATTACTGGGGAGAAGTAGTAGTAACAGCGTGTTACCTACAAAACAGATTACCGACGAAGAATAAAATTAAAACTCTATTCGAGCTTTGGTATGGAACCAAGCCCGACTTATCCCACATCAAAGTATTCGGCTGCAAAGCCTACGTACTCGTACCTAAAGCAAGAAGGAACAAGTTAGTTAAAAAAGCAGCCGCGCATACCTTTATAGGCTATTCTATGGAGTCAAAAGCATACCGGTTATTAAATAACGAAACAGGGAAGATAATTGTTAGCCGAGACGTTATCTTTATAGAAAATGAGCGAGTAGAAAATACAATAATAATCAAATGCGAGGAGGACAACACAACTGCTCAAGATAACCTGCCGACGACGGACTTAAAACAAGAAACATAGCAAGACTCAGATGTGGACCATTCTAGTAAAAAGAAAGATGAACAAGTCAAAAGTGGCACATCAAGGGGGAATAAGTCCAGAATGTCACTCGATGATGTACCACTAGCCATCAGGGTGGAACAACTATTAGAAGAATCTCTTGACACAATGGAAATCGATGAAGACATAGCAGATATCACTAGTGAAAATACCATTGAAGAACCTAAGAACTTAGAAGAAGCCTTAGCCGGACCCGATGCAGCGCAATGGAAGCAAGCGATGGCTGAAGAAATAAAATCACTTCAGGATAACAATACTTGGACAATAAAACCCATAAGAGATGGCAGAAAACCAATAGGCAGCAGATGGGTATTTAAAATCAAAGTTAATTCTAAGAATGAGCCAATAAGATTCAAAGCAAGACTCGTGGCACAAGGGTTCTCCCAAAAATACGGTCAAGATTACGATGAGGTCTTTGCACCGGTCGTAAAACATACGACATTTAGAACTTTTCTGTCAATCGCCGGTGCCAGAAATTATTTAATTAGACATTTAGATGCGAAAACTGCCTTCCTAAACGGACATCTTAAGGAAGAGATTTATATGAAACAACCCCAAATGCTTATCAAGAATGGACAAGAAAATTACGCATGCAAACTTAACCGCAGCATTTATGGTTTAAAGTGTTACTTCTGGCTTATCTATTAATTAGGCAGAATGATTTTAAATTGACCAGGTTGACGTCGTTAGGGTGTCAATAGACCCCAGGTGCGTCAGCTGTTGACCTCCCTTTATTTTATGCGAAAATGTTTTGATGACTTACCATGCTGGAGATTATGGGCCCCATAAGTCGGCCCAAATAATCCCTTTCTTACGTAGTTTCTTCTCCTCCGCCGGTGCGTACTCGTCCTTGCCGGTGGCCTTGAAATAGGCCTCAGAATAATACCTGTAACGAGGGTCGTGGAAAGGGATGCTCCCACTAGGCGTACGGACGGATGGAACGTCCACTGGAATCAACTGCCAACCAGCTGCTGAATAATACCATCAGAACCCGACGGATCACGAACTTCACTCGACGCGATACCAGAACTTGGTAACTTATTAACCGGGTTTGGAATGACCAACGTTACCGGATCGAGGAGGACTTCCTCGGCAACGATCTCTAGGCGGGAACGTTGGTGAACTGAACGACCGAGATCCTCGTGGATCGTTCGAATGATCCGGCGGAACTGGGCCTTTTTGCCTGACCTTCGGCTTCTCGGCATGAATTTTTGGGATGCGGAAGGGAAGTGCTTAGGAAGCCGGTAGCAGCGCCTAATATGAGGTATGAGATTATTAGGCTGCCGGTGACAGCGCCCAAAGTTTAAAACAAGGAGTGCGTATTTGGTAAAGTACGGATATATATTTTTGTTTTAAAGTCCGAGTGAAAGGATCAAGCCAGCAGTTTTATGTAGAGTTCTTAGCTCTTCTAGATCTTGTGATCGACTGCCTTGATTCTGTCCCTCCTTGGTATTATACATTATCAAAAGTGTTAACGTTGCATCTCAGGTTTCCTATGAGAGAATCGTCGTGGCCCGGGTCTCATGCGTCGTCATCTGTTTAGACTATCCGCGAGCCACGGCTATTCTCTTATCGCAAGAGATTTCCGTTACATTGTTGGCGATGAATAAAATAATATCGCCAACAAAGTAACGATTTATCAATTTATTATCTATTTATGATTTTAAGAAGTGTCGAACTGTTTATTCACCTACCGTGGCGAATAAATAATTCGAGACTTCCAAAAAAAAATTTCTAAAATTTTTATTTAAATTTAATTAGAGCCAGAACGTAACACCTTCCGACTTAAGTAAGTCGCGGCGCTTTAATAAAATCGGTGCGACTTCTATTATAAATAAAGTGGCTCGATATAAATTTAAATTGATCATGTGACTAACTCTATATAAACCAAAAGTTAAAATCAATTTTGAATACTGTAAAGAAGAGTTCTTGGCTATAGAATTTAAACCTATACCTGAGACACAACGTTTATAAAGTTACTTAAACTTAGTAGTATGAAACTAAACATTAGTATCTAGGAATTTAATTACCTCCCGACTCGGTCGTTCGGTATTATTGAAATGATTAATCTAAATTCGTATTGATATACCTCGCCTTGCGGTAATTTCTTAGTTACTCAAGAAGTAACTGCTCAAGTCGTAATTCATACTGAATAATGAGGTAGCTACCTCCCGACTTAAGTCAGTTAGCAACTCCTATATTTATCTGTATTTATAATAAACAAAGTAATTAAACCTAAATTCATGTTTGTAAACATTTTCAGTTATCTGGTACTAATATACTGCGTATAGTTATTGACAAATATAAAATGTTCCTGATAATAACAGGTAATTAATAACAGGTCCTTAAAAATTAATTTGTTGTATTCAAGACAGTTCCCTTAAATTTCTCAAATGATTATATGAAATTGGCACAATCTGGCTTTCGCGTTCACTTGCAATTTTCACTCACAATGTTCACTCGCGGTTTTCCGCACGGTTTCTCAAACGAGCTAACATCTCACTGTTTGTACACTCATGGATATTGGACCTCAGTGGTTGATCTTCGAGTTGTCGATTCAGCTCTGCATATGATATTTCTTGAGGTGGCGCAGACTTATGAGGTTCAGGTTCTTTATGGATAATTGATATACTTGACCTCGGGCGAGGTATGGGAGCCTTGCTTCTTTGACTCTCTACATCCAAGTCGTACCTTCTGCGGTGATGGTGGTGCAGTATGAGATTCGCCAATGTGTCCCATATTGCTGTTACTAAGACTAAGCTGCAGCCCCATATGCCATACAATGCGTATGCATGAAATATCGTGTCGAAAATGAACTTCAGAAGTCGCAATACCAACATAATTGACAATATGCCAGCGGTAACGGATCCGAAGTCAATTAAACTTCGCCAGATTCTCTGCCCTGTGGTGAGCGCTAATTTTTCTAGCGCTTTTTCGTCTAATAATCCCAGCACGTTGATGCTTCCTGCAGGTATGTCTCTTCCAGCTGCTCCCATGGCTATGGAATTGAGCAGTGCTGGTCTCTCAGCCGGAAACATTATCCGGTTTCGTAACTTCTCCAAATCTTTCGGAGAGTAGATTCCTGATATTGCCAGATGCTCTGGGTTTTCATAGTTCCAAGTCGGGACCGTCAGTGGTTGTAGTTGTTGTGGTGTCGGTGCCCGAATACCTTGAGGCGTCAAGTGGTACCACAATCCATCAATGAATTACCCTGTGGGTAAGATAGCGTTGCACTCGATGATAGTCCCTCTTTTCAGGAGTATCCTTGACTTTGGAGCTAGGAAATAACTTTGATTATCGTACGTTACCGGAAGTTCTTGATAACAATGTTCGTTCTGACGTACGCGCACGGGCACAGGTAGGCACTTTGTAATGTGCACTAGTTCACCCGCAACGGTGGTGTAGTACCCTGGACTTTTCATAAGTGCATAACCGAAATCGTCTGGGGCCAGTGATGACAAGGCCAATGCATTCATCAATATTGAACGCTCTAACTCACAACGTCTAACGAGGACGTCATGGTAGAGGTTTTGTATGTGCTGCCTTATAAATTTCTCGACGTATATAAACTTGCTATTTACATACGCGAAAATATCCATATCCTCGGTCTTAATCGCTTCTATTTGCATGGTGTAGTCCGTGGTTTTAAGGACCACTATGAAAACTTCGGGTGCTCCGTTTTGATAACGTTATGCCCGCACACTTCTACCTCACCTCGCTGAGCCAGCGCGAAGGTGATATCTTCTGTGGTGAGTGAGTAGACATCTGGATGTCCCTCTTCCCCGATGATTTCGTAGCCGATCCGTGGTAGAGCAACGCGTATTTCATAAGGCACGAGTCTTTTGAAGTTTCGCTCCAGAACGCTGTCATACCTTTACTGGTAACGCAAGAAAGTTTCTGCGCGTCACATCGCGTTCCCGATCTTAAAATTACTTGATTAGTTTTAGTGTTCAGCGTTGTTTCATAATCGGAAAGAGATATTTCACATAACCCATCGGCTACGACTTTTTCCCAAGTACCCCACGAATCACTAAAGACACCTTCCGCACACGTACCGTCCATATGATGATTGCCGGCTAATATCGCCTGTCTAAAGTTTGTAGTGTTCATTTTCAAGTCGATCATGTGGACTCGATCGTAAAGCCAGATTGCACCTGTTTCGTGCATTTTCTTACATCTAGTATAATCCATATCTAAATAGTATTCCCTACGTCCGTTTAACACGGAGGATGTATGGGAGTGCATTCCGCAACGCTGCACTACTCTATTTATCAATATCTTACACTCGATCACGTGAACGTGAATTATTTCAGACGGTTATAATAGGCTTACGATTACCTTTTCAGTTTCAGCTTTCCTTGCGGGAAAATTGCACTCCCCTACATCTAACAGTGATAGCGTAGTCATATTCATTGACGACCCGCTGCAGTCATATCCAACCAGGCCCAAGGAAAAGGAAAGGAGTCCCAGCAGTATCACCAATCTGGTCATCTGAAAATTATATACGAGATATTCTTAGCTTGTTGAGGTGAACCATTTTCACCACCCCATCTATATCTACTTCGGCCGTCTCGTTTCGACCGATCGCGATTACATCATGAGGACCGGTGTACTGCGGGTCTCCTTTACTTTTCCTTGGTTCCCGTAGTACGGATACCCTAATACCAGGTTTAAACTGGTATGGGTTTATCTTCCTATCATAATAAAATTTTGATTTAGCTTTAGCCTGATATAAGTTCTCATTGGCAATCACTTCAGCTTGTCTCATCCGTCTAAACAATTGCTCTAAATAACCTGCATATGTCTCATTAGGTTCTTCAATAGTTTGTATGCGAGAAGGAAGACGGGGTAATTTCCCGAATACCAGTTGATATGGAGTGAATCTCGTACCCTCATGTTCACTTACATTATATGAAAATGAGGCTATGTCTAGGCATTCATCCCAGTCTTCATTCTCGCCTATATAATTTTTCAAGGATTCTTGTAATACGTGGTGAGATCGTTCCACCGACCCATTACTCTGAGGTCTATATGCAGATGTATGATACTGTTTGATTTTATATTTTTTTGCAATATTTTTAAGTAGACTCGAAAGGAAGTTTGTTCCTTGATCAGTAAGTATGGCCTTAGGAAGCCCGAAGTAGCAAAACCAACGATTTACTAAGGCTTGTGCTACGTCTACGGCTGTTGCTTGCTCTAAAGCGATTGCCATCGAGAACTTAGTCAGGAGATCCTGTATACTTAATATGTACTTATTTCCAGACGCAGAAGTATGCGTTGGGTACATAATGTCTAAGCCGATTTTGTCGAACCCAGCATCCGGGGTATCCGTGAGGACCGTTGACTGCTTTGTCTTAACTCTAATTAACTTTTTCAGTTGGCAATCCAAGCATTTTTGAATATAATTGATAACATCTTGTTTAATTTTAGGCCAGAAAAAATTTTGTCGTATTCTTTTATACGTTTTGGTCATTCTCTTGTGACCTCCCACGGCTGAACCGTGGTATTCCTCCAAAATTTCTAAGTTTTCATCCTCATTTGGGATACGCACGAGGTTAAGACAAATAGTTATTTTAACCTCGGTGTCCGTGAATGCATCAATTAATTCCTCTTGGATTGTCAGCCAATTTATATCATCTATTTTACTAGTTTTTGCAACACTAAATGACTCAAGATCTAGTTCCATTACTATGTTATATATAGAAGCCAATGTTTCTCGGATATCCTCGACCGATACGAGGTCAGTATCTCTGTATTTAGGTGCTGCTACTATACAGCGTTTATTTCCCCTGTAGGGTATTACAGTAGCTCGACAGAAAGTTAGTTGTGCGGGAATTTCTAAGACGTCAGCAAGGTCTTTGCTTCCTTCGTCACGAGGTTTCCCTTTTACATTAGTGAATATTAGTACATTATCTGATTCCATTGACAACCGATCACGCGTTTCGCGAACGTTCGGAGCTATCTCTTGCGTCATGAGTGTAGTATGCTTTCGCCTGGCTCGTGGACGAACCGGGGCATACTCTCCTTCGTCGCTGTTTTCATGATCCACGTCTTTGCGACCTTGGATGTTATCGTCTTCCGATTCCGACGTTTCTCCATCTGTTTGGAGACGCTCCTCTCCGATATCATCTTCGTTACCGTTAGCTTCGTCGTCCGCGTCCACGTCTTCCATCATTGGTTCGTCGTCCGACTCGGGAATAATCTGGTGACGACTTCGATCTTCGTTATCCGAAACCACCACCTCATCATCGTCGCTAGAATCGTTCGCAGATTGATGATCATTTGCGGGCGATTGATTTGGTTCTGGCACATGTGGGGCTGAGGGCCATTCGCGGGGTCTAAATACGAATCGGACTGGAGGGGTCACCTGCTCAGGTTCGGTATCATTGTTTTCCGGATCGTTAAGAACGCGTACTTTGCGTCCAAGATCGTACTGCTTCCTCGTCCGTTTTATCCCGGGGGTAGAGTCATCTTCGCTCGTTTCATCCGGCGTCGTTGCCGTTTTATCTGGATCAAATTTCCGTATCGGACCGACCCGTGCCTCAGGAGTAAACTCCTCTGGTTCGTCAACCGGATTTCGAGAGACAGCATCCACGTTTGAATTTACGCAACCCGGCTTGTAAACTACCTTATACATGTAGTCTTCCATGCTTAATCGCCACCTCACTATTCGAGAGTTTGGTGATGATACCGAGTTAACCCATGTGAGGAGTCTATGGTCAGTAACTAACGTGAATTGACTTCCATAGATGTACGGCCGGAATTTATTCACCGCGTAGACTATCGCGAGCATTTTTTTTTCGATCGTCGAATAGTTGCGTTCGGCTGAATTTAACAAGCGAAACACGTAAGACACAGGTTTATCTTTATTTATTTCTCCTTGGCTTAAACACGCCCCGATTCCGTAATCGCAAGCATCAGTTGTGATGATAAACTCTCGTGAGAAATCCGGAAATTGTAAAATCGGCGACTCTACAAGTTTCTTTTTCAGCGTCTCAAACGCTTCCGATTGACTCTGACCCCATTTGAATACTACGTCTTTTTGTAGCAGGGAGGTTAGTGGCTTGCTTATTTTCGCGTAGTTGTCAATGAATCTTCTGTAATACCCGGTCAGACCCAAAAATTCCCGAACCTTTTTAACATTCGTAGGTATCGCGAATTTTTCGACCGCGTCGGTTTTATTAGGGTCCGGTTTAACGCCATTTCCTGATATTATATGTCCCAAATAATGAATTTCTTTTAAAAATAAATTACATTTATCGGGTTGCAATTGCAAACTCGCTTTACGTAGACAAATAAACAACTCTTTAATTTTTGCGACGTGGTCCTCAAATGTTTTAGAGTAGACGACAATGTCATCCATATTCACAAAGACACCTCTGCCAAGCAGTCCCACCAAAACCTTGTTCATTAATCTTTGAAATGTCGGAGGGGCATTTTTCAGCCCAAACGGCATTCTAACAAATTCATAATGCTGGTTCGGCGTAGAGAAAGCTGCCTTATGTATATCGTCCGGGTGAATTTTGATTTGGTGGAAACCACTCGCTAGATCAAAGGTTGAAAAGTACTCTGCATTGCCTATCTGGTCGATTATTTCAACAATGTTTGGAGTAGGGTAAACAACTGTAAAAGTTTTTTCGTTTAAATCACGAAAGTCGATTACTATACGCCATTTCTTATTACCGTAAGAATCTTCCTTTTTAGGAACGATCCAAATTGAGGAACAATAACCTGATTCTGAGGGTCTAATAATACCCTTTTCTTCTAATTCTCTGACCTGTCTCGAGATCTCCTCCTCATGTACGGGAAGAAAGCGATATTGTTTCTTAAATACTGGATGGTCATCCGTAGTTATTATACGATGTAAAATCTCGTTTGTAGATCCGAGATTCTCTCCAGATAAATAAAATAAATCTTGATTCTCAAAAATCAGATTTTTGATTTCCATGCGCTGCCGATCCGATAAATCTTCGGTAACGTGCACGGAGTTGGTCATTTCTTTTGCCTGCTCCGGCGTTTTATTAGTTTCAAAGATCGTGAATACCCTTGACTCTACGACCCCTGAACCTCTTAATTCCTCCCCGATTCCCAACCCAATGTCTTTGGATAATCGTGAGTTACGAATAGCCCTGACAGGCTCCACATAGCCTGCATCAATAGCAGTTGATTGAGGTTCGCATGGAAAATCATCAATTACATTTACTGATTTTAAATTCTTCGAAATATTGCTTTCATTCCGCCACAAAGAAGATTGTAAATCGATCACAGGCCTGGGAATTGAAATTTCAGTATCAGAATTATTGTAAGCCCGTAAGAGCGTACTGGTTATTATTAGTTTCGAATGTGCCTCCGATTCCGAGTTCGGATGCACAGTATATTCGAGGTACATAGCCATAGTCAGATGAATCGGGAGTGGTTTTAATTTCAATCACGGTAACAGACCTTGGAGGCAATTTTTCTATTTCCGTTTCAAAGAACGGGATTTCGACATCGTAAAATGTAAATTATTTGCGATCGAAGAAGAATCTAGCGCCATATTCGTTAAAGAATTTCGCACCCAAAATAGCGGGATGAATTGTGGGGAAGTCGTCTTCCATCACATTGAATTCAATACTGTAGCTGAAAAATTCTACGTGGATTCTACCAACCGTATATACTGGGTCTTTATTTATGCCCGATAGCGCTAATTTATGTTCTTCGTCGATACCTTGCGGTTTATTTAACGCGCCAATTTTTATAATATCTACCTCCGAACCCGAATCAAGCATGATCGTTAAATAATTTTTTATATCATCGCTTTTGACCAAAATTGCGTATTTGGTAAAGTACGGATATATATTTTTGCCTTAAAGTCCGAGTGAAAGGATCAAGCCAGCAGTTTTATGTAGAGTTCTTAGCTCTTCTAGATCTTGTGATCGACTGCCTTGATTCTGTCCCTCCTTGGTATTATACATTATCAAAAGTGTTAACGTTGCATCTCAGGTTTCCTATGAGAGAATCGTCGTGGCCCGGGTCTCATGCGTCGTCATCTATTTAGACTATCCGCGAGCCACGGCGACTCTCTTATCGCAAGAGATTTCCGTTACATTGTTGGTGATGAATAAAATAATATCGCCAACAAAGTAACGATTTATTAATTTATTATTTAATTATAATTCTAAGAAGTGTCGAACCGTTTATTCGCCCACCGTGGCGAATAAGTAATTCGAGACTTCAAAAAAAAAAATTTCCAAAAAAAATTTTATTTAAATTTAATTAGAGCCAGAACGTAACGAAAGTAATCAGCGAAAATCTGGTACGAGACACTGAAACAAACATTGAATAAAATTAACTTTGAGTCGTGTTATGTCGACCCATGTCTATTTCCAAGACGACAAGCCAGTGGATATATTTACTTGATATTCCACGTGGACGATATTCTTGCAGCAGGTCCCAGCAATGATATAATCATGAAGCTTAGCAGGGAATTGAATAAACAATTTATAATTACAGATCTCGGCGAACTAAAGTGCTACTTGGGAATCAATGTGCGCCGCAACAAGGCAGGGGATTTCCTGGTTAGCCAAAGGAAGTACATCAATAAAATCATTGAGAATGCGAGATTAACAGAAGCCAAGGGATCGAATATGCCAATGGATCCTGGATACATGAAAATGAGAGACATGACTCCAAACATATTTAACACCACCTACCAAAAGTTAATTGGATCACTACTGTATTTAAGCGTTAATACGAAACCAGATATAACCGCGCCCGTGGCCATCTTAAGCCAACACATAAAAGATACGAAACAGCAAGATTGGAATGAAATTCAACGTATAATACGTTATCTAAAAAATACTTCCGAGTACGAGCTATTGTTAAGCGATTCGACGGCAACCGATAAACAACTACTGGGATATGCAGACGTGAATTGGGCTGAATCAAGAACCGACAGAAAATCCAACAGCAGGTATCTGTTCAAATTCATGGGCGGCACAATAAGCTGGAGTTGCAAGGAGCAAGATTGAGTTACAGTGTCATCAACGGAATCAGAGATAGTGGCATTGGCTGAAGCATGCAGGGAGGCCGCATGGCTGAGAAACCTGGTAGAGTTCCTTGATGCAAAGCAGACTTCACCCACAGTAATATTCGAAGACAACCAAAGTTGCATAAGTAGTCACAGAAACGGTGGCTGCAGCAACAGAAATAAGCACATCGACATAAGACACTATTATGGTCGCGAGCTAGAACAAAAGGGTGTGGTTAAAATCAAGTACTGTGCAACTGAATTGAACCAGGCAGATATTTTAACTAAACCTACAGAAGCTGTAAAACTAAGAACGATTTCCGAAAGCATAAGATTGAAGAAATGGCCGTAAAATTGGAAGCACAACGTTGAGGGGGAATGTTGGAGATATAGCAACGTTGTCATACATACATATTATACATTACGTTAATTAATTTTCTATAGTTTCATTAACCATACATACTGTTGTAATTATTTTTCGTAGTTAGTCTGTACTAATAAACTGAACAGAGCAGACGTGCTACGGTATACAACTTCGTATCGTTCATTTGTCTATTACCCAGTGTAAAGTCAACATTTATCAAAAAATGATAAGAGACTTTTTCTGTAGAGCGTTTGATTCCCTACAAGAATTTATCCTCAGGTTATCTGTAGAATGAGCCATTGCCGAGGTATAAAATTCCAAGCTTAAAATTTTTTTTCCCATGTTATTTAAATGGAAAGTAGAAAATTATGATTCGCAACCTCTAAATATCAATATTAAGAGCTCATATTTGAACAGAAACTTTATTTTGATATCCTCTGACAGAATTCCACGGCCATTCGAAAAAAAAACCTTAGTCGATTTTTTTGACAGACCCTAATATATATAAATTTGAAAATTAAAATACATATTTGGCAATTTTCATTATGATGAAATATATTTTTGGTAGATTTAATATTATTAAATACGTATTTAAGTACTGATTACCATTATTTTTGGTTTGAAATAGTTAAAAAGTCAACAATTTTAGCCAAAGTATCTTATTGAAATCTTAATCGAACCAGTATTCATTAGAGATAGACATTAGCAGTACTCTTTCTTTAATATGCTCCCTGGTTAATCTATTTCTGTTGTCGAGCACAGCCAAATTTACAGCCGAAGCAAGCCTTTCGGATAATACTGAGGATGCTGGACATATCAAATATTTTAAAGCGATTTCAGATAAAACCGGGGTGAAATGTCGGCAATTTACCCAAAATTCTATTGGGTCTGATTTTCTGTCCAGATGTGGTTGGTCCGAATATTGCTTCAGCTCATTAGGGACAGAACCAGAGCTTGGTATTTCTGCTTTATTCATGCTGAGATTAATCAATTTCTCATGCCTACACCAAATAGATAACTTACCAGTTTCTGGTGTTGCTTGAACTGGTCGTGGGACTGGGAAACGCTGGCCTCTTCCCCGGTGCTTTGATCTAATGTCATTGCTGATTTTTGTTATTGAATTTGAGACAGCTATTGGAGACGTAAAATGCAGACGCTTAAACCGAGGGTCCAATATTATTGCAGCTAAGAGGAAGGTGTTTTTTTCAAAAGACACGAGTTTTTCATCAATTTTCTCCAGTAATGTTTTTCTTACCGTTTCCCCTAGAGCGGTTGATGGAGTTGACTGATCTGTTACTTGACGCAATAAACTCCAGATGGGAATCGCTAAACTAGAAGTTACATACTTCTCCCCACTTATCTCATCAGTAGCTTCTTTGGAAGAACGGAGAAGTGCAATAAGGTCATTTAGTATATGAAGTTGCGAATATGCAACCATGTCAGGAGTATGTTTGTAAGATTGACTTTTTGTGGGTAATATTTTAGCTACAAGTGCAGACAACTTAAGAAAACGCTCCAGCATGTCTAAGCATGAGTTCTATTGAGTGCTGACTGCTTGCATCAATGTCAGCACTTCACCCTCTGTTTTGAACCGCAATTGTTTTATTGCAATTATATGATTACGTATTGACCAGTAGTCAATACCAAAATAGGCGACGAGTGAAATGAGTGGAAAGGTTGAATGTAAGTTTAACTCAGATTTATTTTAAATAAAGCGTGCTGCTTTTTACAAGTTCAAAAAGATAACTGACTACATAAAAATAGCTTAAAATCTTAATTACAATTTTCGCGAGGATGGGAATCAGCTGGGAAGTAGGAATCCAGAAACAACTATTGGTTTTCCTTGTGATCAGGCTTCAAAAAAGGGATAAAGTATCGGTCATTGGCTAGCGCTTAGAAAAGTGGGTGCGTAGGAGAGACGTAGGTGGACCCTTGGTGGGCCTAGTAGAGAGGGAAGCGAAAAAGCAAGCAAAAGTGGCGGAAGGAAAGTCCTAAGGATGTTAGGATCGTGGGACTGCATTAAAATACACAAAATTTTACTTATTTTTATGACTGAATACAGAGTGCACTTTTTTCTTATTTGGTGCGAGGCTTATGGCCATATAACATAAAAAATAGGGAAAGGTTTATGATTTAAGCCTTTGCAGCTGTACGGTCCCTTTCGCGACAATATCAAAAGGCCTTGAAGAGCTCATTAGGTTTTTTTTTAGAGTTGGAAGCTTTGGAGTTTGCAAACCAAAAATGTGCAAAGCAGATGTTAAGTGCAGTAAAATAAAATATAATAAACTAAAAATA
Source organism: Microplitis demolitor (assembly GCF_026212275.2). Classification (NCBI taxonomy): domain Eukaryota; kingdom Metazoa; phylum Arthropoda; class Insecta; order Hymenoptera; family Braconidae; genus Microplitis; species Microplitis demolitor. Next base: position 14,011,939 of record NC_068550.1, on the reverse strand, counting down.
AAATAAATGAAAGCAAAATACAATACAAGTTTTATGCGTGGGAAAATGACAAACTATTACAATAATAAAATATTCGAAATTATTAAGAGCTAAATATGAGCTAGTTTGATTTTAATCGACTTAGATAATATCTTAAATAACGATAAAAATAATGATGAAATGATATCTCAAATACTGCTAAATTAGTTTAAATCAGAGGAGACGGAACACCCTCTTTTTTTCCTGATTCTTCTTGTTCAGCTTGTAATTGATCAGAGGCGTTCTCGGACTGTTTGAAAAACGTCACAATACTTTTGACGTCATCGCAAAGATTAGAGAAAGTAGGAATACCCTTCAATACTGCATCAACTATGAGATTCAAGCTGTGAGCCATACAAGGAATTCGATGATTATCTTCTAGAAACAACCGCACTGCTGCCACCATATTGGCTCCACCATCAGTAGTGATAGATAAAATTTTAATTTTTACAATGGCGAATCCTTCACAAATATCATCCCAAGTTTCTTTAATATACTGCGCTGTATGACTCTAAAGAAGATGTATAATTATAAGTCTATACATTGTATTAAGTATAATTACCAATAGAAGCATACCTGAAACAATTTCTGAGCACATAAATTTATGCTCTGAAGCGCAGGCAGACTGTCATTTTGGGTTATCGATGAAATGAACTGTCAACACTAAGAAGCTTCGAGTAGAGTTTGTGATGGTGAGTATGTCACTCGTGAAACATAAAAAATTTGCTTCATCTAAAGTTTTCATTAAAACAGATTTTTTGGTATTATATCTATTTTCTACTAATCTGGTCACCTGAGAATAACAACACGGCAATCGTCAAACCATTATTTTGATCAAAATATATGATACAATAGACTAAAATACCTTTTTTGGTGTTGGCAGTTTGTAAAGAGGACAAACTGTACGGATAAATTTTTTGAGACCATGTTTTCAACGCATGACAGAGGCAAATTGTCTTTGAATACCATAGAAATTAGAGCCTGAGTAACTTCGGTGTGTTTTTGCCCTCAATCTAAAATATATAATGATTAATGACTTTAGTATTCATAATATTAACGAATTAAAAAAGATAGATAGGACTAAATTACCTTCAAAGCTTGAACCCCTCTCCAAACATCTTATAAGAGTAGATTGTTTTCGTTTTTTTGTTTCCTGAATGTTGGATTGGTTATCAGTACCATTGGATTGGTCATCAGTACCATTGGATTGGTTATCAGCATCATTGGATGAATTATCTGGAACTTGTGATTTTTGTAGGAATTTTCCATTATTTCATTGAGTAACCTGAAATTAAGACAACAGTTCAGAAAATTAATGAATAAATCATCAATTTGTAATGTTCTTATTTCGAATCATCCGTTACATTATTGCAGGTTGAGTATGTAACCCCTAAACATACCTCTGCATCAGGATCATCATCGTCGTTTTGTGATGTATTATCGTTTCTTTTATTGCCAGATTCTCCTGTTTTTGTTTTCGGCATTCATACAAATTTTAAATAAGCATTGTAATGTTTTTGTCTTCAAATTTGAAGCTAAATTAGTTGTATTTCCGCAAGTCTTGTATGTTTTATAACACAAGTTGCACGATGCAAGTTGATTCTTATCTTTTTTTGAAAAAAAGTTCCAGACCGCAGACATTTTATTCAATAATAAAATTTATTCACAAATGGGGTTCCGTTTTTGTCAAACTCGGCCCAGGGGGCAGCATTACTGCTCATTCGGTGGCGTGCCAAAATTTAACGTTAAACATAATTGCTTTACTTATTTAATAATACGGATACAAATAACAATAAATATTTTACGTGGAACGTTGCACAGTTAAAGTAAGATAACTCAACGATTTATTTACCTATTTAATAACTTTCATTTTTTTCGACAATAACATCCTTTACGAAATGGTTAGGACATAATTTCGTATTCTCGTACAAAAACGAATAAAACACTTACCCATATTCTGTAAAATTTTTTTATTTTTCTGATATCGAATATATATGATAATCATGCGATCCTTGTAGCTATTCCAAAACACATATGTAACTGACAAATATACTGTATATTTATTATGGTCCGATATTTATATTATTTATCGAAAACATCATAATTGATTGTAAATTTTAAAACTTATTGGGGTTTTTTTTCTAAATCACTCTAGAACAAATTTTTTCTTTTTAAATTTGACGTTTGAAAATTTGTGCTCTACCAAATTCGCGGTTATGCTGCTCTCAAGCAGAGGAGTTTAGCAAAACGAACTCCATTAGCAATACACTTTCACATCCATTGACGTTTCGTTTGGTTGCGTTCATATATTCACAAACTTATAACAGGGCTATGCTGTTACTCTGGTCATCCTTAATTTACCTTTTTAAGGGCGCCACTGGAAGTGATAACGGCCTCCCAGAACCGGATCTTAAATCGTCAGGGTCGGTGTAATTTATTTAATTGTAAGAGAAGGATAAAGAAGGATAATTTGTAAATAATTTACTTTTTTTTTATTAACAATTTAAACCTTTCTATTTATTCAATACCTCTAACCCTTGACCTTACAACTTTTATAACCTTATGATTTTATTACCTTATAAACCTAATAATCTCATAACCTTCTGAACCTTATAAACTTATAAACCTTATAACCTTTTATAAACTTATAACCATTTGTAAACCTTATAAATTTATTAAAACCTTATTTTTATTGACCCGTAATATTTTACTTAATTCTACTTTAATTAATGGACTCGCAATAATTTTTTTATTAAAATTGGCCAACTACCTTTGGCATTTCCACACACTCACACGCACAATAAATTTAAAAATCACTTAACTTTCGCGATACTTAATTACTAAATTTTCCATCAAAATCCTTATCTATTTCACTCACACACTCACTCAATCCTCTGGACTTTATTTACACACACTGAGTTTAGAATAATTTTCCCGCAATAAATAAATTAAATAATTTGGAACATTATATAATTATTAATTAATTTATTAATTGATTTTTCCTTTACTTTTATTTATTGTTATTCCTTTTATTAATTTTATCACCAATAACTTCAACTTCAATAACACAACGACTTTTTCTCAGTCAATTTATCGCGACGTTACCAATTTATTCGAACTCAAGTTCCGCCATTATATTTTATCCGCTTTTATCACATGTTCCTTTTCAGGTACTTGTCCATTGCAATAATTATTCTTATTTTTAATTCCTGAGTTCCGTAATTATTTCTTTTTCTTAGTTGATTAATTTTCCATTTATTTAATTTTTACTTACTTAAATTTCATCAGTAACTACGACCGCGGACCTTTTATAATTTTTCCGAGACAATTTCTTATTAATTTTATTTATTTTATTATTTTATTTACTTATAATTAATTAATTTCCGACTAGCAACTATGACTAGATTCGACCGTTTCCAGTGCGTGGGTTACCCGACCTACCTGGAAACTTCTAGAATATTTCTGGCTACCTGTCTGGAGTTCATTAATTAATTATTTTATATATTTTACTTCGGGGTTAAATTATTACAAACGAACTGACGCGACGCTACCAGACGTATGACGATGTATTAATTGAAATTTTCCGGCTTCCTCCCTGGAAAAATTTTAAATAAATACCTTACAACAAATTAACTTTCTGGTTCCTTTCTCGTCGTTGTGGTTGTCTTGGTCTCGTCCTGGTCTGGTCTGGTAATTATAATTTTCCGTCTAGTTCCAGTATTTGTCCCTTGTCTCTCCTCTCCTTCTATCTCTAAACTCTCCTCTACCCGTTCTCTCCTTCAACCTGCTTAATCAGACGCAATCAGTAATATTCATAAGAAATACCGGCTAACCGCCTGGTATCTGATAAAAGATTTGAATAATTTATCGCTCGGTTCCACAGTAAAACACAAGCTCTCAATTAAATAATTTTACCTAATATAAACTCGCAGCGTCTAAATATCGGCGTTTATAATGGAGTCTTATCGTAGCGTCTCCTCAGCTGTTGAACTTTCTCGACTCGACTAGGTCCGTTCGGTCTGGTCGTTCCGGTCACTAATGCCCGATTCTCGTTCCGGTCTCCGTTTTTAATTGCTCGTGCACCTCTTGACTTTGGTTGTCTTTCGTCTCCTACTTAATTCTAACTGGGGTTGACGGTCAAGCAATTTCCACTTCCGGACGACTAGTCACTACCTACCCGGAATACCCTGGGTGGTAATGTCACATGGCCGACAGTACACATGATAGATTTTATTTTGGACTTATTTGAACGCGGTAAATTCGAATTTACCCCGTTACAAACTTCAGAGGGAATACTGCGACTGCGCATGGCTACGTTCATAACAAATATCATAGAGACAGCACTAAAACCAAAACTCGCGCGCTTTAATGCCGATATATTAAGCTCGGTCAACTAATTAATATATAAAAATAACTACAATGTAACAATACTTAGTGGATTCTACTTATTATTGTAAAATATAATAAAAAAAAAAAAAAAATGTCGAATTCGATATCCAAAAATTAATATCGAATATCGATAATCCAAGATTAAACATATCGACGATATTTATCGATTATTTTCTAAAAAAAATATCGATATTTTGATATATCGATATTTTTCGCCCTTCCCTCATTGATCTCTCTATAATCGTTATATAGAGATCAGTGTAGAGATCAGTGCCTTCTCTACATCAATTTCTAAAATTCGAACGGATTGCTTGGATGATTGTTTAGTTTTTTTATCCGCCTAGGTTATAGAGGTTAGAGCTCGTTCCTTTAATGCTGTCGAAGAAATTTTAGATGTAAGTATTTCATCAAGCTTACTTTCAACAATCCAGTGTATCAATGCGTATCTCATGTTTGTTATTTTGATTAAAATCATATAAAATCACTTATTTTTATTAGTAAATAGTTTGGTTTAACGTTAAATTAGAAGTCACTTTAACAATAATAATAGCTTCGTTCACTTTAGTAACACAGAATGTGGTGGCAGTACCAGTGTATAAAACCGAACACTATTGGTGAGTTTGAATATAGGCACCATAATAATTTTTCTTTGTCCCCTATATATGTTAAATTTTTCCCTTTATAAGATAAATATGTGCACTTTTATCAAATATACTTTTTACGTAAATAATTTGTCAATTATTCCGGTAGAAATATTTAACAATATTTATTTATTATTATTTTTTTTTGTTTAGTAGAATAATATAATACTGTGGAACTTATATGTATTGTATATTTCTAAAAAATGTTGTAATATCATGTGGACAATAAAATAACTAACCAGAAAAATTCTACGCACTAATGACAAATAAAAAAAAATTTTAACTGAATTTCTTTAAATACATTAAACATAAATATCGGTAAGTTCTCGTATTTACTTTTTTTACTGTTCGTTTCACTAAAAAATATATTAAATTAGAAGCGTTATTCCATTCGAATTTATAATTCAACCATCATTACTATCAGATTATTTAAAAATGTTTTTTTGTTTCAAGATAATTTTAAGAAGTTTTAATAAATTAAATAACCGTTTGATAACTACAAAAAAATTATATTTATGTGTTCATTAATGATTAAATTTTTTAACCTGTAAACTTTCAAAATAATAATTTATTGAAATTTTTTAATATAATTGAAATAATTTTAGGAAAAGTAATTATTATACTCTAAAAAATAAAACTCAGTTTTAACTTACTTTTGGCATGTTTTTTTAAGTCAAAAAAGGAACAAGCAATACGTAATTCTAACTACCATTAGCAGGTGAAAATCAAGTCAACTCGATGAGTTACCAAGTGTAGCCAAAATCGAGTGTCTTAACTCAAAAGCAAATCAAATAATTCCAAAAAGTCAAAATCAAGTTATTTTTCCGACCCGGGGAGTCAACTTTCATTTTTAGTTATACTTTCAATTCTTGAATACCATAAAAAAAATTGTTTTTTTTTTTTGAAACACCCTAATAATTATATTCAATTATATATGGATATATGTATAAGACTATATATAATAATATATAATTATGGATATGACATTTTATATAATTTTATATGATTACATATACAAATAATTTCTCGGAATAGTATTATATATAATCATATCTAATTATATATAATCTTATATATATATATCTATATATAATTGTATATAATTATATATAATCATACATGATTATACATGATCATATATAGTTGTAAATAATTATATATGATTATATATAAACATTTTTTCTCGGGTATCTGCCATGTTCTTGAAACTGTCATAGGTGTCTGCCAATGTTACTTTTCTGTAACCGTCATTAAATACTACCAGAAATTATTAATTCTTTCCCATAAATAGAAACAAATGGTCGTTTTGAGTTCTTATTTCAGTACTTAAAAACAATATAGCACAAATTATCATTTGTTTTTACCAAATTATTTGTTTAAGGGGTTGGATTGGTTTCAGAGCGACACAGAAAAGGTATTTTTACGATTTTTTTTTTAATAAACAAATCATATCTTTTTAAAATATAATATGGCATATCAAAGATACATATTTCAACAATGTCTCCTGAAATTTTTATATGCAAATGTTGAAAATTCAACCGTTGAGACCTCATCTCCCTGAGTGTCTCACAAAAAAGTGCTCTCGCCGTGGACAGCATAACTTATTGTTGGTTTATCTAAAATTAAAAAACCAAAAATATTCTGTTAGTACATTTATGAATCTAGTGTTTGAGCATAGGAAAAAAAAACCAATATTTTCATTCTTTCTCAGACTTTGAACAAAAAATCTTATTTTTTGGTCAAATTTTCACCATTTATTGGCTTAAAAAAAATAAGTTGTAATTGAAAAAAATAAAAACCTTCGTTTCATAAATAAATAATGTTATTTTAAAGATGTGTACACAATTCGAACTAAATCGATCCATAACGTTTCGAGAAATAGTGTCCACCGACTTCAAAAATGGAGTTTTGAGAAAAACGCGTTTAAAGTTTTAAGTTGAAATTACATGCAAAAAAAAAGTTTTTTTTTCAACTTACATAGAAACGTCGATTTCATTACCATAAAGTAGAATACCCGTAGCTGCGGCAATGTCTAGAGTATCCTTTTGCTCTTGCCTGTGACGAATTTTTGCTTCACGAGTCTCAACGTCAGCTTTCTTTTCGGCAATGAGTATGCGGTTCTCATCTTCTTTTCGGGCATACTCATGGCTGTGACGGCCAAGTTTCAAGTCCATGCCATACATAAAAAGCAAAAAAGCTGAGACTCCTTCGTTGAATGTGCCAGCAGCGACATATGCAGCAATCCCAACTATTATTGAATCAGCAGGGAGTATTTTAGGAGTAATTTTCCAAACTTACTGGTTAAAACTTTCATTATTATTTTGCGTGAATCCACCAATGCACTTCTCTAAGAGCTCCTCTTTGCTGAGGTATTCATAAATGGGTCTGATAGCTGATGAAACCTCACTTGTTAATGAATCATAGTCATGTTTGTATGATGACAGAGCGTTAATAGCCAGCTGCTTCAGTATACTTGCGGTGCACTACACCGACGTGGCCTGGGTCTATCTCTTAGAATTTTGCTCGGATCGATTTAAAGTTTTGAGAGCATATTTTTAACATATTGTTACGTCCCAGCCTGTACGTTAGATGACGTGGACATTTACTTCTCTAATTATCGACCCGAAATCTAACTAATTATATCGAATATCGATAACCAAGTAATTTCCGCAGTATTTCATTAATTATATAAAATAATATAATATAATAATAGAATAATATCATTTAAGATATTCGAACGTTAAGGATATGAGTATAACAAGTTATTTTTCTATATTCTATCAAATATAAATAAGCGCTGACGCCTCGAGTAAATCTTCGAGACGTGCAGCTGCACAAACATCTATTTTGTATAAGATAACTTTTGTTAATAGATAAGTGACTCATTTGTTCGTAACAGAAGCGGAGAGATAGTGAGAATTAAGTATTTTCAATAAATATTAAAATGGATCATTCGAGAACATGCGTTATCTCGAATGACCCCTCCATATGAATCGATGCGTAGGTCTGATGCCCAAGCGTATTGATAAGAGTGACTCTAGTTTTTCTCGATCAAGAGAAGGCAGTCTGAAACATAGAATCATCGAGAGCAGTCAGGCTCAATATTAAAACCTCAATTTCGTTCTCACCCTCTCAAAGTTATTGTTAAGAGTACACTAACAATTTATAAATTAATTCAACTGTATATTTTCACATCACTCAAAATTATACCCTTATAATTGAATAAATCGGATTTAGATATATGAAATAATATATATAATCAAACAACCAGTTTATTGCAACCACCAAATGGTGGCTGTTCAACCCATACTTAATTATTATTTATAATTATATGTAAGTTTTCATTACGTCCAATTTAAATCGACCGCTCAACTACGCCAGCGCCAAAACATCTACCAGGACGTAACAATATTGTACTATTTAAAAAGACAAAATAAGAAAAATCGAATTTTTGAACTTTTCAAAACCGACTAACGCCTTAATAAACAAATGTGTATAAAAACAAATTATTTTCCCATAATTTTGGAGAAAGTGATGAGCAATTATTTAAAAAAAATATGTAAACTCGTTTTCGAAACGCACTATATGTTTATGAAAAATAGTTGTGCAGGGTTTTTTTGTAGATAGTTTTTTTAAATTATTTATACTGATAAAATTTACCCCACAAAGTTTCGAAACATTTTCATTTTGCTATCTCAGCATTTTTTTAAGCTCACTGTACCATATTTTTTTTTATTATGGAATCCAAAATAAAAAGAGAGTCAAAAAAGTAGTTTAAAAACAATTTAATTAAGTTAAATATTATAAAATTTGAGGAGTTCTAAGAAATTGAGAATTAATTATATCGAATCATGTACTGTTATATGAATTTTTCTGGTGATATATATTGAAATTTAATATTACTAATAGCACCATCTAGTGGAACTCCATTTCATGAAGTTGAATGATTCAAAGGTATGAGTAGAAGTATTATTCAGATATTTTTGTTCATGAGTTTAAATCAGTGATTTTTTCTTCAAGAGTAGACCTCAAGAGTGTTTGAATTGTATATAGTGTGAATAGCGTAGATGCTAGGTATGGTTATCATGAATAGAGCGGTGTCTTCAGAGCATCGGCCAGTTCACTTACACAGTTAAGTATTTAAGTTTGTGATTTTAGAATCAGATCCCAGGTAGTTTTCTAGCTTTTCATTACACTCAATTCGGTTTTATAGTTTTTCTGGCACCTACAGCATAATTCAGTTCGAAGTCTTTACTCACATAGAGCTAACTATTTAGTTCAATAAATAAAAATGAATTCAAGTAAAACTTTCGTTCAGTACCCTTGAATATAACGCAGTTTTGAGAACACGATTGTGCCTAGAATTCTTATCGGATCCTAATAAAATTTTCTGCCCTAACTCTATATATTAGGCGTTCATATTGATCAAGTTCGAAGATGGGCTAAATCTGTTGATTAGTGTAGAAGTTATGACTGTTCGAAAGTTCCACGATTTTTTAAAGAAATCCGTTTTTATTCACTCTCAAGTTCATATAGCTTCAAAACTACTACTCATAGACAGTTTCCGTAAAAAGTATCTGGAAGCTTGTCTAATGAGCTTTAATATATGAACTCAAGAAAAGAGACGGGTAGGCTCGCGCTACACACTCACACATATACATGCGTTTGACCGTGTACTTGGCGCGAGACACTACCGTGTCTCTGGATGTTAAACTTTAAGTTTTCACTATTCTTCAAATAATTTGATAGCCTTGAAAATCGTGATAGAATCAAACAATATGGAAAATATGGATTTCGTTCCTCATAACTAATTCATTTTCTATGACAATTCAATTTTGTCAGTTGTATTTTAATGTGAACACGAAAATCTGTTAATTCAGCAGCTATTTTATATTTTAAAAGTATTTCTCTTACTACTTAATATGTTTCAAATGTACCTGTACGCCCTCTGATAATAACTCATCTTGTTATACAATTTATGCAACATCAAAAACTCGGTCTATGATATAACCACGTTTACTCAAAGCTAGTTTGTCAATCCGAGATTTTAGTAATACGTGATTAAATTAGTATTGCTCGTTCATTTAAATATAAATATATAAGTATACTAATAATATTTAAATCGCGGATTAAGAATCTTGGATTAAAAAACTGACTTTTAAAAATTGGTTCAGCGATAGTAAAAATGAATAAGGGTCACCTTCGTTTTAAATTAAATCGAGCTAGCGATAAATCAGGGCAGCTCTAAAAATTTTCGAAAAATCTACCTTCAATTTTTGCTGCCAGATGGCATTGTTTATTTTAATTAAAATGATATTAATGTTTTTATTCATAAGCTAGAAAATACTTGATACTCAGTTAATAAATTAAAGTTAATCGATTTTAAGTCTATGTTTTTCAAGATATTCAACAAACATAGGAACACACACACACACACACACACACACACACACACACACACTTACACATACATCGTCTTCACAATAGCTAAAATAGATTTCTAGCACCTAAACTTGTCAACATTTGATGATAAATTGAATTTCGAAAATTGGGCTGATAACAATAACTTCGGGTTTTTTCAGCAAGCATTAAAAAACAAAAAAAAAGCCAAATAACTAAAAAAAAATAAGATACTTCGAGAAAAATGAACACTCTCACTTGAAATGTTGTTTACTTATTTCTAAATTTTTCGACATTTACGTTATGAATGTTTATCTTATAAGACAATAATGTACGAAGTTCTAGTACTTAAGTCATAGCTATGAGAAATCAATAGAACTCACTAGCTTTGGAGTTGAGATACTTAACGAGATTTGTTTTATTAAATTTCCGAAGCCTATCATCCTACGTAAAGTTATAGTCAGTCTCCAAGAGTAGTCATACTATCGATCATTAAACTTTATTCGTATTCGCTTAAACATACGTGCAGTTAGTATAATCAATCGTAGGACTAAAGCTCTGAATAATTATTAAACATCTTCGCTTGATTATCATTTTGGTGAGTTTAAGTTTTTGCAATAAACAAATAAAAGAAAAATAAGTTCAAAAATTCAAATATGCACAAATCACATGGGCATCCTAAAATTAATCTGTAGATAACGCTCCTATGTTCAAAAAAGTCAAAAATAAAAAATGATAAGGAAGTGGCAGCTACATTTGGTCATGAATTGCCGGTTCTAAGTTTTCATTAACCATAATTAAATCAAAAGAATTTGGAGCGATTTTCAAAAGAGTTTTTCTATTTTAGAATTTAAGTGCAATTAAAAATAAAATAGATATTTTTGAAAAAAGTGACTAGAAAATCAGTTTGTTTTATTCGTTGATAAATAATCTTTCAAATGGTACAAACTTTGTTGTAGATGGCATTTTTGAATAATCTCCAATATGATTTGTAAGCGAGTAAATCAGCTGGGATCGAGTAAGCGTTAGTAAAAAACGTCTTATTGCTTCGCAATTAAGTTGTACAATTATTTTCACTCTATACTTATCTGTCTTCTTTTTCATAATAAATCTATGATTTGTGAGAATTTTGTTTTGTGCAATAGTGCTCTACTTAGTGAAGTAATTGAAATTGAACATTGATTGAAGTATCGTTACAGTGAAAGTAAATTGTAAGAAATAAGATAGTGATATTTAGATTTCATGGACATACATATAAATAGTCGAAATACCCTTATTGGAAGAAACAATTTAAAACGATTAAAAAAAAATTTTTTAATACTTTTTAATGCTTTTAAATACTTTAAATACTTCTGAGTAGTCCTTCTTATGGGCATTTAATATCGCAAATCGTTTTTTTTAACCAGAGTAGCAAAATGATCAATATTTATCAATAGTAAAATATATACGTCACAATAGGTTAACGACCGAGTCTAAATTGTAGGTTTGTTCGGACTATACTTTTAGCTTTCCAGTAAAAAAATTCTAAATTATCGAAAAATTCAAGAAGTTGTTTTTCACCCCGATTTAAAAAAATTAAGTTATTATCACACGACGACGTTTGAAGGTACTAGGGAGATATTCTAACATTTTCAGCGAGATGTCTATATGTGTGTAGGTATATGTATGAGTGTGTAAGCTTTCTGTGACTTTTTAATGAGTGATTTGGATAATTATTGCAGCAGTCAAGTTCCCTAAGAATTATAGATCGTTGAATCGGCGAGACTATGAAAAAATTAAAAAATACGAAAAAAAAAAATATTTTTTTTAGATATTTCGAAATTTCGCAAGAACGACTCAGTAAACCAATTTCAAAATTTAATCAGCTGTAGAACTTGACAACACGCGTCGATTGCAATGAAAACTATCTCAATCGGTTAATTTGTTCGAGAGAAATCATTAGAGAAGCAATGGTTAAAAACGGTTTTCTTCGAATATCTTTGAACCATCTAAAGGTAGTCTAGTAACTCGCGCCGTTTTTCTCACATATTTTTAATGGGCTTTTTTGAGAAAGAACAATTGAAATATTTTGAATTTTTAATATGCTACTATTTCCATGTTGAGGTAACAAAAAATAATTTTTTTGAAGGAAGTAAATATTGGTTTATTATTATTGCTACCACTAGAAGTTAGCACCTCTAAAAAAAGCGCGTGGATAGCCTAGGTGGTTTTGACTCTTGAGTACATCTGCAATAAGAAATTCTTGATTATTCTTAATCGACAGAAATGACAACATGATAGGTATAAAAAGTCCACTTTTCTTTAATATCACCAGGACCTTTTTTTAAATATCTAAAATAAGAATGTGTTATCTGTGATTTTATTAATATTTCCGAAACTGATTAGGTGTTCTCTAAATGACTATATAGATGCAACGCAAGTTCATATGCTCCACAGGTTCACACGCTAAATTGTGAAGCGTTCTCTACTTTTAGATTAATTAAATAATGCCGTTGAGTAGGGATGTATGTGTTCATGCACATACGCATACGGAAATATGTACGAACAACGTTCCTCACTTTCGTATTATAAGGACGGAAAATTAGGAAAGGAGGGGATTAAACCGGATAAGGAAGAAGATTTCTCTGTCAAAAGTTTAAAAACAAATTGAAAAGAAAATGGATAGTATAAACTGAATTGCTCCGTCAACTTTGAGAACGTTACCGGAATGAACGTTCTTGTATTAAATTTTTTAAATAAACGTACTTATTCAGACGACAACCGTCATTGTTGTCATATTTGTCTAGGTTAATATAAAATATTTGAGGGTACTATTTGTTATAAACACCATACAGCGTGTTTTTTCAATATTCCGAGTCAATAAACACATTCAGTTTATTATAATCTATTAACGTACAGTCTGATATTAACAAATTCAAAGATACTTACCGCTTACTGTTTATCATTTTGGTCAAATAATACCCTGAAAGGCGCTTTGCTTACATCTTTTACTACAATTTTGTCATAGACATCTAAAGGTTGCGTTTAAAAAGACAATGTTTGCGAGCAATTGAAATTGCGTTCACTTGAATGATGCCTAATTATCAGACTTAATATTTTGATTTGATTTACTTCCATTTATTTTTCCTATTATGATTATAATAGCTTAATAAGATTGAATTGAAGGCCAATAAGTAAGAAAAACCGTCAAATTTATTTTATATTATGATTATTTCTAGTGTTAGTTTCTGGGGAATACTAGTTAGGACACGTCCTTGAAATGATTTTCTGTACTTAGTTTAAATAACAAGAAATATATATTTTATTTTAGAAGTGTTTTATGTTATGTATACACTTATCAAAAAAATTAAAGGAACAAGAAAATTCTATAAAATTTTTAGCGATTTTCGGAAGTCTGTATTTTCGTGAAAAATGATCGTATCGAAAAAATAAAAAAAGCAAATTGATGCTTGAAATCTCTTGTTTGAAGATCTTTCAGAAAAATAATTTTATGAGCCACGGTTTTTGCGGAATCATAAGAAATAGATCGAGACAAAATTTTTCTAAATTTTTTGGTTTTTTTTAAGTTTACGGGGCCGGGAAAATTTTTTTCGAACAAACCAATTTATGACTCGTTTAGGAAATTTATTCAGCTACAATTTGCTTCTTCTTGTTTCTCTATATGACAATTTACTGCTGAGATATCAGCCTTCAAATGAAAAAGGATCCTTTTGTCTTTGATACCGATATCTCAGCAACTAATGGTCCCACAGTAATTTAAAAGGTAGTTTGAGAAACTTGACTAAATGCCCTACAAGCTCCATTTTCGATTGAAAAAAAATTTTTTTTACCCTTAATATCAATTTGAAAAACCCAAAAAAAAAGGTCATTCTCTGGTTTTCTAGTCAACTCATCGCTATTTTGCAAATATTGGTGGAAATGTTAATGTTGCCAAGTGATTTTAAAGCATAATGTACCCTTAAAAACCCTAGAAATTTTCAGATTGATCGATTGAATCGTTTGTCCAGGCAAATTGCTCAAAGATTCATATAATAATTAAAGGAACAAGTTCTGTTCCATGATTTGTGTAATCATTTCCAAAATTAAAAACTTAATTTTTTTCGGATTTCCTTTTATTTTTACTTTAGTCATTCGGTAAATGTAAGGTAAAGAAAAAAAAAATTTCCTGTCAAAAAACGAGATGAGAAAGAAAGAAAGGAAGAAAACCCGAATAAAACAAAAAAAAAAAAAAAATTCTCGTTTTATATCATTTTTTGAAAAAAAAATTTTATTTTCTCTTTACCTTATATTTACCGAATGACTAAAGTAAAAATGAACGAAAATCTGAAAAAAATTAATTTTTTCATTTTGGTAATGATTACACAAATTAAGGAACATAACTTGTTCCTTTAATTGTTATATAAAACTGAGAGCAATCGGTCTGGACAAACGGTTCAATGGATCAATCTGAAAATTTTCACGGTTTTTGGGGGTACATTATGCTGTAAAATCACCTGGCAACATTATATTTTTTATCGATATTTACATAGTAGCGATAAGTTGACTAAAAAACAAGAAAATGACCATTTTTCGTGGGTTTTTTAAATCGATAATAAGGATGGAAAAAATTTTTTTTTCAAAAAAATCGAAAATGGACCTTGTAAGGAGTTTATTCAAGTTTCTTAAACTACCCTTAAAATTAACCTGTGACAATTAGTTGCTGAGATATCGATAATCAAAGACAAAAAGATCCTTTTTCATTTGAAAGCTGATATCTCAGCAGAAAATTGTCGTGCAGAGAAACCAAAAAAAAGCACATTGTACCTGAATAAACTTTCTAAAGGAACCATAAATTGGTTTTTCGAAAAAATTTTCCTGGCCCCGTAGACCTAAAAAACAAAACTGAAAAATTTAGAAAAATTCTGTCTCGACCTATTTCTTATGATTCCGCGAAAACCGTGGCTTAAAAAATTATTTTGCTAAAAGATCTACAAACTAGAGATTCCAAGCTTCAATTTGCTTTTTTTTATTTTTTCGATACGATCATTTTTCACGAAAATACAGACTTCCGAAAATCGCTAAAAATTTTATAAAATTTTTTTTTTCCTTTAATTTTTTGAATAAGTATATAAATGTGAAAGCAGTTAAGTATTAACAAATGTTAATTTGTTAATAAAAACGGAATTCAGGCAATGATTTTGCTGGTAGAGCTAATTTTCCACCTCGCTGAATTTTACTCATACACACACACACACGCATATAAATATATATATATATATATATATATACATGTATATATATATATATATATATATATATTAGGGTGTCCCAAAAACACCGATTATTTTTTTTTTCGGGTCTCTTATGAAAATTTGTTAGCTTACGATGTTTTGAGAAGCCTCTCCAAAAATCTGCTCGGTAAAAAAATTTCAAAATTCGCTCACGAATTTTTAAAACATCAAAAATAATTGAAATTCGGTTTTTTTACTTCTAAATTTTTCATTTGTCGTGGCAGCAATCCCAACTAGATTATCCCCAGGCATACATTGGAACCCCATTGGGTATTGATGGGGCAAACCCAACATAATGTCACGTAACGATTCAAATTATTTAATTTTAATTAGTTTTAAGTTAAATATTTTAATTCGATATTTGAATTTGAATCGTTGCGCGGGCATTCCGCCATTTCGCCGATGAGACGGCAGTCCGTGCACGGTGCTAGCGCATGCGCATAGAGTATGAGAGAGCACGTGTGTGGATTTA
Organism: Microplitis demolitor; assembly: GCF_026212275.2. Lineage (NCBI taxonomy): Eukaryota > Metazoa > Arthropoda > Insecta > Hymenoptera > Braconidae > Microplitis > Microplitis demolitor. The sequence continues at coordinate 13,995,749 of NC_068550.1, read as the reverse complement.
TTTATTTTTATAATTTAAAAATACAAATAATTGATTTTTGTATAATTTAAGCTTTTATTCATTTTGAGACAGTTGGGATGCATGATCCAGCGTAGTATTATGCCCCAACGATTGTTTAAGGTATTATTTTATTGAAACTTGTCATCCGACTAAGGATGTCAGTTAGTCGGAAATTGACCGCCGGGTAACGGCAAATCGATACCTTGACTAATGATTTCGATGTCAAGTTAATAAGTTATAAATAATTATTGTTTCAGTTACCGGGTAAAATAAAAATAGGAATAAGTTGTAAATAAATAGTTCATATATTTAATTAATTAATTATGTATCATTCAGATGTCCAGGAATTGTTTTTTTATATTTTATATTTTTAATTTAAGTAAGGCCCAGGGCTGACAAAAGTAATTATGACAGAAATTAAGGGCGATGGTGGTGCCACGTGTGCGACGACCAACAGGTGGAGGTTGAGATAATTAATTTAGAAAGATACGGACTAGCATCGTGTATAGACGCGCAAACGGATTTATATTATTGTGTATTGAATATTTAGTATTGATAAAGTTGAAGATAATTTTTATTGAAAGTAGATTCACCGGGTGAATTTAATTGGCTTTTGTTTCAATTTTCATTTTTTTTTAAGTCATTGGAGAAAATTTGAGTAAGTACTTTGAATTTCTTTCATGGCATATTTTCTCACGTGATAACCTCCCCCGGTAGTTGTTGGTCGCCGCGGCGAGGGAAAAATAATTGATAAATAATTGATACTAGATGATACATGATTTCTATTGTTTATAATTACCATTAATTATTATTATCATTTATTGTTGGTGGTTATATTCTGATATTATTGCGCATATATATATATGTGTATATGTATGAGTTAAGTGCAGTGTTGGGAAAGCGTTGCCGGTATACCTATATATACACGAACAGTATATATAGCTATAGAGCGCATACAGTGCTTGAATAAATTCCTCAAGCACTGATGTTAGCACTCGGATGAAAAATTCCCGAATTGATATAATTATTATTTTCATCTAAAATATCTGTGCGATATCATCAATTATTATTTCTATTTATTATTATTTAAAATAATTAAGTAACTTTATTTTCTATGATTTGTTTATTTACGTACCCCAGCGGTAAACATTATTAATGAGATTTTTGTACTAAAAATTATAATTTAACTTTATATTTTATAAATTATAAATTAGTAGTACTGAGGAATTTATCTTTTTGAGTGTGAGTGAGGATAACTTCCGTGTCTTTCTCCCTCTCACCAGTGCTGAGAGAGTAAAATAAAGTAAAGGAATTATTATTATTTATTATATTGGACATATTAAGCAAAATTATTATTATTATTTATTATCTGGGAAAAATTTAAGTGAAATAATTGGTTTCTTTTATTTAATACGTATTAATTATATATCGTATTATATTATTATATCTATATTATTATTTTATATATATATATTATTATTAAGTATATATATATTGTTATATTATTTTTTTTTTTACAATCACTGAGTATTATTTTTGGTTCTAATAAATATTGTGTAAAATATTATTAAAATCTATATTATTTATATAAATTAAAAACTCGGAAACCAACAGCTGTCGAGAAAAATTTAATATTTATTTTCCTGGATCTTTTCCTACTGCTCTATTTCATTTTTCTGATCTTATTTATTACTTGTAATATAATTATTTATTATATATTTACTATTACTATCTTTTTATTATTATTCATTTATTTCTCTCGATTTTTCTGTCCGCTTTGTCGCAAGTCACTTGCTCGGATTTTCCCTCGCAGATTTTCCCCTGAATTAAATTTTGTCCGTTTTAGGATAAACGGTCTGGCGCCTGCGTGCACTAACCCAGCCTGAGGAGCTGGTTTAGGCACAACCAGTATTTATTTTATGTTTATTGTTTAAATTTATTTTGTTTATTCATATATACTTTTGAATATTTAAATATTATTAATTTTTTTGTTTGTATTATCTATTATTATTGCTTTTCTTTTTTTAACACGTGGGTGACCGCATACGGTTTACCGATTGATCCGCGTCTCCGTCGCGGAAATTAATTACGGTATACGTTATAATAATAATAAAAAATTTCGATTCGGTTCACCCAATCGGGTTAGAATTGGGAACATTTTGAGGCGGCCCAACGTCAAAATTAATAATTTGCTGTTGGGCTTACCCGATTGGGAAATAATTGGGAACCTGTTGGGAAAACTCAATGCTGAAATTAATGATTCAACAATGGGTTTGCTTGATTGGGATATTTTTGAGAACTTGTTGGGATGACCCAACGTTAAAATTAATAACCAGCCGTTGGTCTTACACTTAAAAAAAAAAAATTTGCTTTTAAAAATTTTAAACAATTTTTAAATGCAAAATATTTACGTTTTATCATGTATTTTTATAAAAAAAAAAATTGATTAAACCTTAAAAATAAAAAAAAAAACTAAACAACAACAAAATATATTTTTGATCTTTTGCAGATTATAAATTTAATTATAAACTTAAAAAAAAAACTAAAACTTCAAAGAAAAAAAAATCCATATGAAATATCTACTACTTTTATATGTTTATATATTATGTGTTCAGATAAAAATCGAATAGTTGAGTATGTTAACACCAGTGACGCACGTGGTGACAAAATCTTGTGACTATAATACAAGCAAAGACAACTTCAGACAGGTTCGCGCATAAAACAAATAACTAGTATGGAGAAATCCCATATACATGTGACTCTTGCATTGGAAAACGTTCTAAGTAACTCATCAAGGCGTAATTTTTTCAATTTTTTACAGTTACAATACCATGCAATATAATTGATAGAAATAATAATAAAAAAGTGCTATTGCAGTGCAATATAATCGATAAAAATATTAATAAAGTGCTAATATAGTGAATATAGGTTATAAAAATTACGTCTCGTGCAAAGTGAGAATTTGTGAAATAATTAATTTTTTTTTGTTAGCTAACACTAATATAAATTAATACTAATAACGAAAGTTGAATAAATAAATAAAAATTGTACCGTAATGAGAGGATTTAAATAAAAAATTTATTGAAGCAAATTTTTTTTATGTTGGGATTTTAGTGGGATTTTATTGGGTTGGCCTCAAGTTTCTGTAGGGTGTACCCAATTGAAACCCTATAGGGTATGCCTAATTGGGAAATAGTTGGGTATACCCAATTGAGACCCAATAGGAATGACCCAATTGGGTTCATCTTGGGCAATGCGTTACATCCCAACGTTGGGTTCCCTATTGGGAACCCAATCGGGTACCAATAGGTCTTACAAATTTTTTTCTAGACGGGGTAGTTTATATTTATAAAATGATGTCTATGCTGAAAATTGAAGCGCAAAATTTAAATATTTAAACGGCCCTCATGAATTTTTGAATAGTACATGATAATATGTAACTAATACTTTGAATTAGTTTTTGGATTTTTTTATAACTCTATTATTGTCATTTCGTTTTATTAAGATCGGTGTAGAATTGTGGACGCTATTGTTGGAGAACGGCGCGTAATATATATATATATATATATATATATATATATATATATATATATATATATATATATATATATATATATATATATATATATTTGGGTGGCTCATTTGAAACGACTATTTTTTTTTATCGCTCCATTGACGAAATATTGTTCTAGACATAAAAAAAAAATTTTCACCAAATTTGAGCCCTTAATTTTAATTTTGAGTACTTGCTAATTGAATTTGAAATTTTCCCATTCATTGAGCATGTAAAGTGGAGGTTTTTTTTTTTTAATTATCTATAGCTCAGCTGCATTTCACGTTTTTTTATTGCCCATAGGCAGAAGTTGTAGGGGAACCTTTACACTTTGAAAGTTCCTACATTAAGCTTTACGTGACAAGAACGGCGTCAGAGTTAAAAAATGTAAACGTCGATTTTTATCGATTTTTGCTTATTTTTGGAATTTTTTGTAAAACATATTGTCGTTATCGAAAAAAAGTAAAGACAAATTTGTAGGAAATCAAATTTGCTACAAAAAAAAGTCCTGTAAGCAGAAGCTGTAAAATCTATTGTTTCTAAAATCAATGGAATTATACATATGAAAGTTCAAGATATCCTTGAAGTATCTGGGTTGTTAAATTAATAATTTAATTTTCATTTCTTAAATGTTTTTTTTTTTTGAACATTATATTATTTTGTCATGAAAATATAACTTAAAAAAAATTTATTTTTATACAACAACAAACCACTTTCTGAAAAAAACTTTTTTTTTTTCTCTTAAATAACCCTGTTAATTTCTTTTCTTTTAGTATTAGTTAATTCCATGTTTCTTAATGAAATATTTTTTCATAAATAAAAAATTTTTTTTTTTTTTTTTACAGAAAATTAACCAATTTCGTAGAAAAAATTTTTACTGAATTTTTATCGGCTGTCCATTGTACAATGAGTGTCTCTTTTTCCTTCTTTGCATATTAGGTCGTTTATAGACTGAACTCTATCTATTTAAGTTACTTAATGATACCATGATTTCTACGAATCGTTGTATTTATAGAGATGTATAGAAATCATGTCTCCTCAAATTCATATATACTCGACTGCACGAAAATTTTTCTAAATTTCCTAGAAATTTCACGTAGCAAAAATGTATTCTTACATCTATAATAATAATAACAATATATAAGTATAGATAATATTAGCTAGTAAACGGCCGTGAAATTATATGAAAAATATGTCGTGCAATATGAAGCCGTTTCTTATTAATTCCGGCCCCCATTATACCTTTACTCCCAAATATCACTGTTGTTTGACCAGCTAGAACCTTTTAATTACTTCCCCTCTATCAATACTAAGATAATCGTTTCATATCGTAGAGGTCGTGAAGATAGTACACTTTATTCTTTGGACTTGAGTACATATTTGTTTTTGTTGCATAGATACTTTCAACAGTAAGTGTTATTTTATTAAAACAAAAAATGAGGGAAAAAAATTGGAAACAAAGCGAGTAATTATTTAATTGGTTTTGAAATAATTAATTTCAATAAAAAAATATTACCTCGATATCGTGAGGTAATTAATTTATTTATGCATAAGCATCGTGATTTAAAAATGACTATCTGAAGTAGTTCAAGGGAAGTTACTAGTGAATTGAATGAAGTTTGGGGTAATTTTTTGATTTCTACCTGTAGACCGCAACAAAGTATTAAAAAGATTGAAGATTTTTATAAAAATTATATCGATTTGAAAAAAAATCGAAAATTAAAAAAAAAATCAAAAAAACAAAAACAAAAAATAGATAAATTCAATTTAAAATTGAATCAATTGGTTGGTATCGCTGATAATGATAAATATCAGGATTTATCAGAGAACTGCAAGCAATTTTTAAATGAGTGCAGAAAAACAAGGTGTTGCAATCGATCAGGTAGTAATTTATTAGATGAATCTTTACTATTTCTGATAATCAAATTAAGGAAGAACCATTGCGATGCGAAAAAAATTTAGAGATCAATCAAAATGCGATGCGTAAGTATATATTGAACTATATTTAAATATATTTTCTAATTATTAATTTTTATTAATTAGATTCGTTATTTTCTAAATAAAAATTGTTTCTGTTTTATTAAACTTTTTTATTTTTTCTCGTTTTTTTATTTTTTTTTTTATTTTGTTGTTATCGTTTTTTATTTTCATGCTTTTGGATCATAATAATTACGTGAATCGCTGAAATTTTTATATATATATATTTCTATGGTCTTTACGCGCGTTTAAAAAAAAAGTGCATTGTTTAAAATTTAATAAAATAAATAAAATTTTTTTAATTTCGAATTTTTTGTAAATTTATAAACATGATTTGTTATGTCCTCAATTAAAAAAATGTTTTTTCTTATAAAATATTTATTTTTGTTCGATTGAATTGTTTTTTCAACTTTTGATTTTTTTTTTTAAGCGCTGATGATTCGCGTGATATCTACTCCAGGTGTTATTAGGGCATAGAAATTTTTTTTTCCGCACACAGAAAAAAAGGTTGACTTGGCCCAAGATAATTTTCGCCTTCATTTTTTTATTCTTGGGCTGAGTAATTGGGTTTTTTTAATCCGAGAACATTTTCTTCGACTAATATTATAAAAATATTGTTTTAAGAATAATTAAATTTTAATTCAAGTTAAATAATCTTGGTTTAAGAATATTTATTTCAAGTCAAATATATTTTGTTTCTAACCAAGTAAAAAAAACTATCAAAACAAGATACTATTCTGTCTTGGTTGATGAGTATAGTAAATTGTCACAATATATATCAACATCTCAAACCAAGAACTTTTTTTGCGTGACAGAAGAACATTTACTCTCAGTTTGAGAAAACTACATTATCGACTCAAGACAACGGTCTATTTTAATGAGAAAATTTGAATTTTGATTTAAATAAATTATAATCTTAGCTTAATAAAATAACTTTTTTTGAATCATGCAGATATTTACTTAACGGAAGACATAAAATTCTCCTATTGATGATTTTTTTTCTTGACTTAAAAAAATTCTAGTCTCGATTCAAGAAAATAAATGACTCTACTTAAAAAAAAAAAAAAACCTATATTTTTCAGTGAATCTAACCTAATAGAAATATTAAATATTGTCAAGCAGGAAAGTGTATGCGTATATTTAGAACACCGCAATACAGCAGTAGAGAGGATAAGGAATAAACTCTCTCGATTAAATGGCTTATGAACGAATTGAGAAAAATAAATTGTTTGCTCATGGTAGGAATCGAACCTAGACCGATTCGGCATCACGCGAGAGCTTTACCAGTTATGCTACCCGGCCATTTCCTGAACATTCGTTCACTTCACCCATATCTAGTTAGCACACTGTACAATGTAGAGTCTAAACTACCGCCACTTTAGTATAGTACAGTTAGCTTTCCCAAGAGTATTTTTGCGTTGAGCCGTGAGCGCAGTTGCTGTTGGTTCAAACGTCTACGCTTACTTGCCGCAACACAACAAATACTTAAGCCAAGATATTTTTTACCATTGAATCGAGTACTTTTGATTCTTGACTCGAGTCACAAATGATCTCGAGTCAAAATAAAGTATTCTTCAAGAAAGAATATTTTACTTTTCGGACAATTGATTATATATTAGGGCAAAATATTTATTTTTCTCACTTTAAGAAAATATTTTTTACTTCAAGAAACTATAACGGTGACCTTGGCTACTTCGTGTCCAGTAGCCATGAACCACAGTTACAAAATTTCCCGATTCAATAATTAATTATTAATTATTAATATAAATTATAATCATTATATCGCTGGTTCTGAAATGCGGGAAATAGATCTCAGAGAGTAGGTCGACTCGTTTTGACCGGACACGCGGCTGAAATTAAACTTATTCTCTAAGACACTGGTGATGAAAGTAATTTTTAGGCCAAATTCAATTATTATATATATTCAATTTTATTTAACCAAATTCCCAAATATGTACAAAATTCCCCTTTATATAAAATTAAATCCTTTTCAAATTAATTGAGTGTCCAACGGTAATAAATTTATTTCGCGCGTAAATTTCACTGGACACACCAAGAATAAATTAACTATTAAATATTAAAATAATGTCGCGTTGAAGAGAGAGATATATAATTAATAAAATTTTATTATAATCTTATCTGGATTTTATTGAGTACGACGTACTGATGGTATCGGGCGTCGCTGCATGGTGGATCTTCAGCGTAGATTCTGGTCAGGTTCCTGGGCTGCTGACGGGCTGGACACTTGGCGAATCACTCAGACGAAAACTTCACAAAATTTGGTTTTGTGAACCAGTTTATAGAAATAATTATTCACAAGAATTAATTTAATTTTAAACAATGAACACTCTTAGGCATGGCGGTAGGTTCCAGCGCTTGAACTTGAATCAATGTTCAGTCGATCCTCGAATTTGAGTGTCGTCTGAGTTCATCGCCTGCACTTGAATGTCAAGTCGATAGCTTGGACTTGAATGTCGGACTAAATGACTAGATATCGTTAGGCCGACTCAAATAAATTGTTATGAGTCCTGGTGCTAGAGTGGGACCTCGCTAAGCGTCCTCAGTCCACTCTAGCTGATGGCCAGGGCCTAAGTCTCCGAGCAGGTGTTTGCTGGCCCTTTTATATCTAAATTTTGGAGGGGTGGAACTACCCCACTGTCGTCTAAGTTCGAATTCGATCTAGGTGGCCTCTAACATGGCCCCCAAGTGACTAAGGAAGTGTTAATTAATATACAAATTATTCTAATAGATGGCCGTAGAATCAGTTAGACTTTGCGCTCGATTTTCAAGTCGTAAAATCAAAATGCACGTTTACAAAACATATATTATATTGGTTGAATAAAAAAAATATCTTATGCCAAGATATCCTTTTTTTCTGAATTGTAGAATTTTTCTTTTTTGTGTTTTTTCTAGTTTCAAGACAAAATTCAGGCACTTCGAATTTTTATAGTTTAGGCAGTCAATCCTCTACTTACAGCGAGTTAAAACGGGATCATTCTGATTTCGAAGATGAGTTAGAAGTACCAAATGCTAAAATTCCAAAAATAAATATTATGACACTCCAACTAGTCTCAACATTAGATAGGACACAAACAAGAAGTAGAGATTCAATACACATTATATCGTCTGTCATTATGAGTATTGGTGAAATTCCTGATAACTATAATTTAAGCCGCTCGACTATTCACAATGCTCGTATCAAAATTCAGAAAGATATAGCCTTAAATATAAAAAATACTTTTATAAATCACCAATGCCTTGTTATTCATTGGGATGGAAAGTTACTCCCTTTAGTAGGATCTTCTAAAGTAGAAAGATTACCTATCATTGCATCCGGAGTTAATGTCGAATAGTTACTTTCTGTACCAATGCTATATGAAGGAACTGGAGTTAACCAAGCAGATGTAATTTACAATGTTTTAAATGAGTGGAATCTCATAAATTGTGTTAAAGCATTTTGCTTTGATACAACTGCCATTAACACAGGTGAATTATTATTATTATATTTCATTACGCATTGATTTTTAATTTGACATCAAAAGAATTTATTTATATTATAATTAAATTGTCAAAACATTTTGTTTTTTAATGTATTTTATATGAACAGTAAAAATACTTTCGTTATTTTGTAAAAAACAACTGTGATAAAATTTAAATGTTATGGCGATATTCCATGCCAAATCGACCACTTTAAAATTTCTTCCACGTCCTTTTTTTGTATTTAACAAATTTTTTTTATTATTTAAAAAATTATTTCTTTATATTTAAGAAACGACATTTGGTTGACATCTATATGTTCCCGGTAATGACTAGCAACTCATAAAAAATCAAAAATTTTTTTTTTGTTGGAAAATTCAATTGTAAATTTTCACGTATTGCCATTTTCATTAAATTAATTTACGTAATTGATATAAATAATATTTTAGGGGTTTGGGATAGAGCATGTGCTTTATTTAAAAAAATGTTACGTCACGACGTATTTTATTTTGCATGCTGTCATCATATTTCGGAAATCATGTTAAGACATGTTTCGGAGTGTGCTTGGCCAGCGACAAACAGTCCTAACGTGCCAATTTTTAAGAGGCTGAAAGATGATTGGCATAAAATAAATACATCGATGTACGACATCGGTGTAAACGATGAGAAGATAAAAAATATACTTAATGAGGATAAAAATAATATCCTAAATTTTATTGAGGATGAATTTACGGTAAAAATAACATCAATATTTTTTCACTGATAATTATTATATCACGTTAAATATAATGAAGTCGTACGCTAGCACGAGGTACCGTTATAAATAAAGTAAATTTTTCTAATATTGAATTTTTTTTATAGACTCTTATGACATGTGGAACCTACTCCAGGTGTCATAAAGGTATACAAAAATTTTCTTCGAAAATCGACGTTATTGTCATCTGAAAACGTAAAAATAATAAAAAAATTTGATGTTTTAAATTCATTTTATCAATTATTAAATAATTTTTAAAAACTTTCAAAAAAATTTGAAATTTGAAAAGTTTAATTTGTCATTTTTATTCTATTAGATCACAAATACTTCTATTCCTGAAAAAAAAAAGAAATAATTTTACACTCTTATGGTATCCGCCACCAACTGAAGGTACTATGAGTAGGTATCAAAATAATTTTTTTTTACTTTAAAAATTTTATTTTACGCCCTTATATTTGTTATGCGATATTTATGAATAATATTAAAATTCATTAAATTTTGTAAATCAAATTAGACTAAAGCAAAATTTTTTGAAATCCATGTGGGTCATTCCATGTCAAATCGACCAATAGTAGGAATCGACCCCTTTCGATTTGGACGAATTTTGGTCAGAAGTTTTCTCTCATCATATAACGAAGTTCTGCCAAGGAAAAAAAGAATAAAAAAATTGTTTTCAAAAGTTATGCAATTTTGAAAATTTCACTAATTTTTCTGTTTGATTTGAGCTAGGTTTTAAAGAGGATACTTAAAGGTACCAAAAAAAAATTTTTTTGAAAAAATTTTTCAAAAATTCACTTTTTGGGAAAATTTTGAAATTTCAAAAATTGCAAAAGTCGATGACTGCCATCAAATTTTTCGCTCAAATTTTTTTCTAGAGTACCTCTAATTGATTTCAAAAGATCCTGAAATTTTTGAGTACGGGTTTTTTTTGTTCAAAAGATATAAATTTTTGAATTTTAGGAAGAAAAAATTTTTCTTTCTTTGGCGTTGACTGAATAAAACAATAATAAATTCAATTGTAATTTTTAATTTTAAGGCTCAAAAATTGATTTTAATGCAAAAGAGTCAATAAAAAACTTATTAATGTGATATTTTTGTTTTTCAGCTACATTTTGATTTTAAATTGGATATAATTGTGTTAGAATGATTGTTTTTTCTTAGCTCCTTGCTGTGGTCTTGATTTCGCACTTCTTATTCTCAATCTGAAAATAAATAGTATTATTAGAAAGCTATTTTTCAATGAAAATTTTATATGAATCGAATATACATAATAAAATATGGCTGAATTTACCGAGTTTGAATGCTGGGCTCCTCGACAAACTCATAGACATCTACGTTTTTCAATACAAAATTTTCTCCTTCTGTAGATGATGACAAGCGCTTCACTCTCAGAACTTCATTTGAAGTAGGGACTGCGGCATGGCATCCACGTATTCCCTTAACTGGTAAAGCGTTTTTGAACCTGTTACTCAGTTTTTTTTCTGTTCTACGAATTTGCTCATCTGAGACATAAGAACTATTTATTCCCTGAATATTGTCCTTTGTCCATTCATATAATTGCTCAGGTGTCTTGATTTGTTTATCAGGAGGATGTTGAAGATTAGCTCGGCTAATTAATCGTTTGATTAATCCACCCAAACCGTCACTTGGGCCTTTCCCATGGGAAGTGGCGAAAGTGCCATTCGGCTTTCTTTGGAAGTTTTCTTCATGATACACCAAATTGACTAAATTATAACGATTCTTGTATTGAGATACAGCGCCATCAGAGAAATAAATTATTTTACAAATATCGGGAATTTTATTTTTGAGAAACGATGTCAGTACTTCTTGGAAAGTGTAAACTGCAGTTGTATTGTGAGTTAAGTTATCAGAAATTATTACTAAATTGAGAAGTACAATTTCACTTTTATTCTCTTCAGTCGTTCTATAATAACACGCAAAAGGATGGATTGTTGCCTGCTCATTATTCCAATATACTCCTTGAACACTATTTTGAAGCAAAAAAGAATAATTTTCTGAAAAATCAGCAACAACAAGTACTTGCCCGATTTCAAGGTTTTCTTTTATAGTTTGAAAATACTCAGCCTGTTTTTTTAGCTACTAAGTCATGATAAAGTAGTTTCGGAATATATTCTACAAAAATATCAACAAAATCGTCAGCTGGTTTGATAATTGTTTCTAAAGAACATCGATCCACTTGAGTCCACTGATTGTATGTAATCTCGTCTACAAAGTTATCCATGAATAAGTGTTCTAAGATAGTTTTCAATTTTTCCGAGCCGGGACAGTCATTGCATTCTCCGAAACAACACTCATTTGTAGGTGATTGACAAATAACCATGTCCATACAATCCCGATGCGACAAGAATGGCTAATTATGATTAAAATTAATAAGATATTGTCGTTTACAAACAAGTTGTGATAAAGAATGTAAAATTTCGAAAATATTTTAACTATAATTAATAAGATATTTTAGTTTAATAACCCGAAAGAAAAAACTATATATTACTTTTTGTATACTTAAAAATATAATGATGATATAATCAATTATACAGAAGTATGTATTGTAGAATATACTGAAACAGTATAGATAATTTCGCTGATTTCGAAATATATTTGAAGATATATAATCAAATATAATGAATAATATAAATTATTTACACATGTAAGATATACTTATTAGATTTATAATGAGTATATCTCTCTCTCTCTCTCTCTCTCTCTCTCTCTCTCTATATATATATATATATATATATATATATATATATATATATATATATATATATATATGCATATAATATTATATACATCAGAAAATATAATTGTGATACATAATAAATTATACAAAAGTATGTATTGAATAATATACTGGTGCAATATAGATATTTTTGTTTATTTAAAAATATATTTGAATATATATAATTAAATATAATGAATAATATATACTATTTAAATATGACAAATATATATAACCCGACAGCACTCCCGTCAGTTTTTTGATATTCTTTACGCCCGTGATGAGAGTTTCTTTTATTCAGAGTATAATAATATAGAAAAGAGCCGGATATATATATCCAAGCAAGCGTCTAAAGATTCTATATTAATTTAAAAACTATTACCTTAATTGTTTAATTATCGAATCATTTTTATATAAAGTTGTTCTTGCTTTCTTTTATATAAGCTTTATATTTTTTTAACTTTTATTATTTAATTAAAAAAAATTTTCTAATCATTTATCCAAAGTTATTATTTAAAAAGCAGATATCCTGTTAAAATATACTGCTAAGTATAAAATAATAATGTTTTACTATCGTTTATTTATTTATGCTATAAATTATTTAGACAAATGAAATAATTGTTAAAAATATCCATCCTACAAATATTGGTAAGCCATTAAAAATTAGTGATAAAGAAATCACCAAAAAGTTGAATCTAAATATTGAAATAAAATATCTCATTAATAATTTATTGGCAATGTGTATTAAATGGAGAAGAAATACTACGTACATGACAGCTTTAGATATTCTACCCGCACTTAACATTACTACGAATAACTGTTATAAATCTAAAAATTCAAAGTATTATTTTAAAAAAATTGTTGACTATTATTCAGATCCAATAACAAAACATTATATTGTAACAGGGTAAAATTTATGAACGTAAATAATTGAATAATTTGAATTTGAATTTCATTTCCCGCCAATAACCGGCCAACGACCCCGTAAGTTGCGAATTAGTGATGCGTCTAGTCACCGGATGTCGCATGGATCACTAAGGCCAGTCCGTTCGTCATTTCCTTAGGTTAAGAAAAGTGGAAATAGGTTTCCGGGGAAGTGAACTGAAAGTGAAACAATATAAGGGACTGCGGAACGTGAAATCGAGAGAGTTGTCTAAACGGCGTTAACAACAGGATGCAATGAGCTGTTATTAGGTTAATTGTTCAGTTGATACCAATTTATAATTGTTGGCGAATAGTGAGATTGCGAGCGAGAAAAACCGGACACGGAAAATTTGAAAACCGTCAAGAAAGCAGATATCAGATAACTCCACAGCAGCAGACAGCCGATCATCCGCTAAAATTTTCAAGGGTCACTGTTGGAGTTTTCCTCAAGGTAAATTTATAATTAATTAAGGCCTCTAATAATTATTAGAGAGCCGAATTAATTAAAAATAAATTACTTAACATCTTTCCGCCGGTTCCGTAAAATTATATTGGTAGCTCAAGGCCCGTGGACCGGTTCAACCACGCGCCTCGAATTTTCCGTCTAGTCTCTTGCCACTAATATTCGCCATCTTGTCTGTAACTCTAAATTTATTCTATTCGAGACCTGTCGGCAGGAATAAAATAAATTTCTCGCGTAATTAAGTCAGTAAATAATTCTATTAAATTCGTTATAAATTATTAATTTATTCCAGGCCTGTCGGCTGGTTAAAATTAATTTTTTTGTCACGATATCCGTAAGTTTAGGCCCTGGTGACGCGTCTAGTCACCGGATGTCGCATGGATCACTAAGGCCAGTCCGTTCGTCATTTCCTTAGGTTAAGAAAAGTGGAAATAGGTTTCCGGGGAAGTGAACTGAAAGTGAAACAATATAAGGGACTGCGGAACGTGAAATCGAGAGAGTTGTCTAAACGACGTTAACAACAGGATGCAATGAGCTGTTATTAGGTTAATTGTTCAGTTGATACCAATTTATAATTGTTGGCGAAGAGTGAGATTGCGAGCGAGAAAAACCGGATCGATGTTCTTTAGAAACAATTATCAAACCAGCTGACGATTTTGTTGATATTTTTGTAGAATATATTCCGAAACTACTTTATCATGACTTAGTAGCTAAAAAAACAGGCTGAGTATTTTCAAACTATAAAAGAAAACCTTGAAATCGGGCAAGTACTTGTTGTTGCTGATTTTTCAGAAAAACGTCCAGGGGACGCAATTTAGTTTGTCATAGGTAATAAAAAATTTAAATATTTAAAGAAGTACGATGGACAGTGGCGTCTGAAGGTCCACCTAAAGTTCACAAGCCCAGAGATATTCATGCTTGTAAACTTTGCTACTTGAAATTGGTTATTTGTCAGTTTTCTGGCATCTCGCCTATAAGTGTCTGGGAAGTGTCTTTCGGAACACTTTCGATGCACTTTCGGAACACTTTCGGAACACTTTTGAGCACATTCGAGCAGATAGAAACCTGTCAAAAACTTGTCAAAAACTCAAATTTCACAGGATAAAAAAATTTCAAATAATAATATAATTTTTTTTTTGACCGTCCAGGAGACGAGATAATTATTAGTTTGTCATAAGGAAATTTAGTTTGTCATAAGTAACGTCCAGGGGACGCATTAGTTTCTCATAAGAAGTAAATATTGTCATAAGATTAAATAAAATAAAAGCAAGGTGCTTAATTTAGATAAAATTAAAACAAAATTTGATCAACATTATTTCAGCCTATTTAACGATTCCTCTCCTCTCTCACAAAATATTGCAAACAACCCTGAGTAATTAAATTAATTAATTCATTTAAAATAAAAAATCTACAACATCCGGTTCTGGAAGGCCGAGTCCATCTTCCAGTGGCGCCCTATTATTCGAATATAATACTAGGTGTGACCAGACTTGGCAAGAATAATCTCTCTGTCATAATATTTGTAATAAATGTGGAAATTATATTGGTTCCATTTGTAACAAAACTGAGTGTGATAAATGTTTGATTGAAATTGATGATCAAATCGAAGAAAGTTATTTATTATATCTTTCACTAGAAAATCAGTTGAGAGAAATTTTTGAAACAACTGATATGCACAATATATATTCAGAAAATTGCAAAAAAATATCTCCATACGCAATAGAAGACATTTATGATGGAAAAATGTACAAAAATTTGAAATCCAATAATAAAGATTTAATAACAATTAATGTTAGTATCGATGGACTGCTGATATTTGAAAGCTCTAATACCTCTGTTTGTCCATTATTGTGTACAATCAATGAATTTAATCCAGTATGTGACGGGGTAAATCCGAATTTAACGCGTTCAAATAAGTCCAAAATAAAATCTATTGTGTGTACTGTCGGTCACGTGACATTACCACCCAGGGTATTCCGGGTAGGTAGCGACTAGTCGTCCGGAAGTGGAAATTTCAATTGCTCGACTGTCAACCCCACTTAGAATTAAGTAGGAAACGAAAGACAAGCAAAGTCAAGAATTGAGCGAGCAATTATAACGGGGACCGGAACGAGAATCGGGCATTAGTGACCGGAACGACCAGACCGAACGGACCTAGTCAATTCGAGAAAGTTCAACAGCTGAGGAGACGCTACGATAAGACTCCATTATAACCGCCGATATTTAAACGCTGCGAATTTATATTAGTTAAAATTATTCAATTGAGAGCTTGTGTTTTACTATGGAACCGAGCGATAAATTATTCAAATCTTTTATCAGATACCAGGCGATTAGCCGGTATCTCTTCTGAATATAACTGATTGCGTCTGATTAAGCAGGTTGAAGGAGAGAACCGGTAGAGGAAAGTTTAGAGATAGAAGGAGAGGAGAGACAAGGGACAAATACTGGAACGAGACGGAAAATTATAATTACCAGACCAGACCAGGACGAGACCAAGACAAACACAACGACGAGAAAGGAACCAGAGAATTAATTTGTTGTCAAGTATTTATTTAAAATTTTTCCAGGGAGGAAGCCGGAAAATTTTAATTAATACATCGTCATACGTCTGGTAGCGTCGCGTCAGTTCGTTCGTAATAATTTAGACTCGGACGTAATTATATAAAATTAAGTAATTAATTAACTTCAGGCAGGTAGCCGAAGCGATTACGCAATCAAATATTTCTAGGCAGGTAGCCAGAAATATTCTAGAAGTTTCCAGGTAGGTCGGGTAACTCACTCACTGGAAACGGTTGAATCTAGTCATAGTCGCTAGTCGAAAATTGATTCATTATAAGTAAGAAAAATTAATAAAATAAATAAAATTAATAAGAAATTGTCTCGGGGAAAATTATAAAAGGGCCCGCGGCCAAAGTCACTGAAAAAAATTAAATAGGAAAAATTAAGTTAATTAATGAAATTATAATTAATTAAATAGAGGAAATAATTAAAGAAAAGGTATTAATAAAAGTAAGAATAAATATTGTGAGAAGCAAGTACCTGAGAAGGAGCACGGGATAAAAGGTGAAAAAAAATGGCGGAACTTGAGTTAAAATGAAGTGGGAACGTCGCGATGAATTCACTGAGGAAAAGTAGTTGTGTTATTGAAGTTAAAAGTTATTGGTGATAGAATTAATAAAAAGGAATAACAATAAATAAAAGTAGAGGAAAAATCAATCAATAAATTAATTAATAATTATATAATTTTCCAAATTAATTAATTTATTCATTGCGGGAAAATTATTTTAAACTCAGTGTGTGTAAATAAAGTCAAAATTATTGTGCGTGTAAGTGTGTGGAAATGCCAAAGGTAGTTGGCCAATTTTAGTGGAAAATTTAGTAACTAAGTATCGCGAAGGTTAAGCGATTTTAAAAATTATTGTGCGTGTGAGTGTGTGCAAATGCTAAAGGTAGTTGGTCAATTTTAATAAAGAAATTATTGCGGGTCAATTAATTAAATTAGGTTTAAGTGAAATATTGCGGGTTAATAAAAATAAGGTTTTAATAAAGGTATAAGGTTATAAGTTTATAAAAGGTTATAAGGTTTATATAAGGTATAATGTTATAAGGTTTATAGAAGATGTAATGTTTATAAAAGGTTATAAGTGAATAAGGTTTATAAAGGTCAAAAAGGTTAAAAAGGTTATTGAATAAATAAGAAGGTTTAAATTGTTAATCGGAGAAGTAAATTATTTACAAGTTATCCTTCCTCATCCTTCTCTTACAATTAAATAAATTACACCGACCCTGACGATCTAAGATCCGGTTCTGGGAGGCCGTTATCACTTCCAGTGGCGCCCTTAAGAAGGTAAATTAAGGACGACCAGAGTAACAGCATAGCCCTGTTATAAGTAGAACGACGAAAAAGAACTTTGCTCTCGAGTATTTGGTTTGGAAAAGGGAAACCGAAGGACATGAATGAGTATCTGAAACTATTTGTCTCTGAAGCGAAAAAATTATACATACAATGAAGGTTTTAGAAATGAATATAAAGTTCATAAGTATTCAAAAAAAGTTATTATTTTAATGGGTATTTGTGATGCTGCAGCGCGTCCAATAGTTAGATGTTCAACACAGTTCAACGGAAGTTATGGATGTGGGCTGTGTCTTCATCCTGGTGAGAGAGTCGCAAAAGGTAGAGGATATGTTCGAGTATATCCATTAGTTGCAAGAGAAGATTTTGGTGATGGTCTGAGAAGTCATGAGCAAACATTAAAACATGCAAAAAAAAATCACAAAAAAAGATAAAAAAGGAATTAAAAGATTATCGATTATGACAGAATTATCTTATTTCGATATTATCAATTGTTTGGATGTAGACTGGATGAATTGCGTAGCTTTAGGGGTTACTCGACAATTCGTCAACTTGTGGTTTGATACAGAGAGCTCTGGTAAAAAATATTTTTTAAGAGACGTTATTGACACTATAGATAATCAATTTCTTTTATTTCATCCGACGTCAGAGTTTTCAAGAACACCTCGACCTTTAAAAGATCGAACTCAGCTCAAAGCACATGAATGGGTTGCCTTTTTACTAGCATACAGTCTACCACTTCTGACATCATATTTTCCGAAAAAATATCATAAACATTGGGCTTTATTAGTTGCGGCTATTTCAATTTTTAGTGAAAAAATCAATATGTAAGTCAGAGATTGTTTATGCTCATGAATATTTACTTGATTTTGTAGCTGGAGTCGAAACACTATACGGTATCGAACAGGTTAGCTTTAATGTTCATCAACTCACACATTTGGCAAAAAGTGTTGAAAATTGGGGTCCACTCTGGACGCATAGTGCTTTTATTTCAGAAGATTACTACCAAACTTTGGGAGCTCATGTTAACAGCGCAAATGGAGTAGCTGAACAAATAACAGATGCATTTAAGCTAAATGTACGATCGATCGACTTGTTGTCAAATGTAGAAATGATTTAGAGGGGGATCAAAACAAAATTTTTCAATGATCTACTTCATGAAAAATTAAAAGCTCAATCACATTCATGCATTATCAATGCTAACATTTTAGGAAAATTAATTACAGTAATGGAACTATCAACGGAAGAATATTTAGCTTTGCGAAGATGTTATTTTAAATTGAACAAAAGTATGATTTTTTTTGGTTATGAAAGATGTATAATTGGCAATTAAGTTATTTTAAGTACTTCATATGAACGAGAAAAAAAAACGTGTCAATTATAACGTGATTTTGAAAGATGGCGAAATTTTTGAAATTCATCGGTTCACTGGAGTGAAGGCAGATAACAAGGAATATAATTATGCGATTGGATTTTATTATGAATTGAAGCATAAATTGCTGATAAAAAGATGAAATTAGATAATTTGATTCTTTAGGAAAAAAAAATAGAAAATTTAAAAGCTATTGAAACTCAAAATATTAAAAAGAAACAAATGATTTTTGAAATAACTCAGTCAAACAGTTATATTGCTTATGTTCACATGTGAAAATCTGAACTACTCACGTAATAATTATTATTCAATTAGGTGTGACAATTTATTAATTGTCAATGTTATAAAAATAATTTAATTGTGTTTTTGTAAAGTTTTGAATTTACATTAATATTAGAGTTATTGAATTAATTAATAACCTAGTTGCAGATTACCTCAATTGTGTGTAACATGAATAAAAATAGATAATTTAAAAATAAAAAATATTCATAACTGGTCCTGAATTTTCCTTTTTTATATTCGGTAAGCCATTCAACCAATCTATAACTTCTGAAAAAAAAAAAAAAAATTAGTTTATATTAATAAAATTTATAAGTTATGCTAATAAGTAATTTTAGTACTAAAACACATACATATGTAGATGATGATACTTCGAGTAGAATAAAGAATGGCATTAATGGTTATTTCATATGTGAATCATATTATTGAAGATGTAATATTGTTAATGTATTTTTATTAATTTAAATGAAATGAATAATATTTAAGTAAATACCTATAACTATTTTCCATATCAACATAATTATGTGTTAGTAAATTGCTGTTCTCAAACGCATAATATCAATAATCAATACAAGTTCAATAATTATGTTAAAATTATAATGCAAAATATTTTCAAGAAAAATGAAGGCTCAACACATTTAAAATTGCATTATAGACATCGCTGGAAAAGCTGTAAAAAAGGTTACAGTTTGCTGTGAAAAATTATGAGGAAAATCGATCAGTACCTGTTTTTTGTAAATCGACAAATTATACTTAAAATTTTAAATTTCAATAGTAGCGTGGTTCAAAAAAAATTTTTTTTTGTTTTTTTACTGAAAAGATATCTAAAAACAAACATATTTTGTTTTTATGAAAATTTTATTTAAACCACTTTTCGCGAAGTTGTAGGCATTTGAAAAAAAAATCTCTATATTTTTCAAAATTTGATATCTCGAAAACGGTTGGAGAAAAAAAATTGAAAAAATCATGAGGGCTTCTTTCAACCTATACTAAAAGATAAAAAAGTTTCAAAAAAATCTGAGATGCAAAAGCTAAATGGTGTCCGATTTGGCGTCGAACGCCCCATATATATATATATATATATATATATATATATATATATATATATATATATATATATGGTTATACTATGCTTATATTGATGAATATATCATTCAGTATATATACTGTTATGACCCGGTGATAATTGGACCGATGGGGAATAAAGATTTTATATTTTTAGGAATCTATGAATTCCCAGAAATAATCTCTGATCTCGAAAATAATTTAAAAATTTTATTTCTACTTACGTTGGTGGAAAAAGGGGACTGATGTTTAAAAGGGGTACCTTTTTCTTAAAATTATTCGAGAATGATTAATTTCGCGTAGTCGTCAGGAACCCCTTTGTATGGTTCCAGCAGGGAAGGTCCGGACAGGAATTTCTCAGCATAAAAATAAAACCTTGGATCTGCGTCGCTGATGTAAATGAGAGGTATAGGCCTCTTGACCTCGGTGATCGGGATCAGTTTGTATTTAAGTTTCTTGACCTTAAAAGATCTTTGAAGGGAAGTGATACTCCTTACAAAGGACGAATTAGGTCTAATTAGTGGTTGATGGTAACGTTCACCAGGAGCCATTAGGGCGGCGTAATTTCGGCGCCATTGACTCTGTTCGAAAAAATTTTTATAACGATATTTGTCCCGAAAGACGCTCTCAGAAATAATAGTACTAATGGAGGAGAAAGATAGAGTAATTAATTTGCTCCTGACTTTGGAATACAGAGTTCGCTCACTGACTCATAAAAAAAATAATTAAATGTTTTACTTGATTTGAATGATTGAAATTCTTTTAATTTATTATTTAGTTTATTATTCGAGTAGAATTAACTAGGTAGGAAGGAAATAGTAAATTTGTAGGAAGTTTTAATACACTCAGCGAATCAACGAATGGAACATTGACCAACCCGGGTCGATCTCTTAATTGTTATCCATCATCATTGGGTATTTTTTTTTTTTTGGAAATTTTGAGATAGCTATTTTTTTGGTAATAGGAGAGGATAGATGGTAAAAGGAATGGTTTGGGTGTTAGGCACAGGTTCGTTGAGTTGAATTGATTTAGCTTGAAATAATAAAAACAAATTTTGTTGATAAGAATTAAATTTGAATAATAATAAGACAACAAAACCACAATGAGAAAAAAAATACTTTTGTTAAGAATATTTACTTGATACAAGAACATATATTCTTGATAATTTTCAAGAATATATAATTTTGTCTTAAGAATTCGTAGAATTGAAGGAAATAATTTTTATTTAATTCAAGTAAAGCTATTCTTTTGTTTACTCATAATACAATATCAAATTCATATAATAATAAAAATAAATTTGATGCTCTTTTCTCAAGAAATTGATAATTAATAATAATAAAATAAATATTTTAAATGGATTTCTTGAACCAAGAAATTCTTATTTCGAAAATAGTCCTTTTTTTCTCAGTGTAGACTTTGAATGGAAAATCTTTGTTCTATTAAAATTTAAATCAGTCAGTGAATCTCTGATTTCGAGTAGGATTCGAAAAAAATAATGAATTTCAAACTATAAACTAATTGATATGTTTTCTAATCAAATAAAAGGATAAAGTCAACCTTTTTATTAAATTTTCGAAAGCATGTCAATGATCATTGAAAAAAAAATATTATTTAAACGTTGCAAACAAATTACACTTGAAACATGGAAATTAATTTAAAGTTTCTCAAATAAAATTTGTATAAAGCGAAATTCCCGTTCAGTAGTCGAATAACGTAAATAAATTATGAATATATTCTTGTTTAAATCGAGTTCTTTGTAGAAAATTCAAATTATTAATGATTTTAAAAATAGTATCAACAAACGAAATTTTATTTACTATATCTTGGATTGATTTGAATAGATTTAAATAAATGAATAGGAAAAAAAAAATAAAAGTTTTATTGATTAATAAGTTTAGAATTGATTTAACTGCACTGTATATTATTACGTAATTAAATTGAATAGAATTTAAGGAGCAATTTCGGTAAAACAAAAATTTTTATATTGTAAATTTTCTTGTAAATTTAATTGAATTATAAAGAAACAAGATACTGATTTGTTGAAATATTTAGACAATAGAAAAATAGTGATTATAAAACTCTGTTACATAAAATAAATTTCTACATGAAATGTTGATGATTTAATATGATATTTTCAAATAAACACCTTTGACGTAAAGAATAATTATTAATTTCTGCTTTGATTATTCTGAGTTAAACAAATTACATAAGTATGAATGATGATTTTTCTCTCAATCTAATAACCTTTGATTTTGTCTGTCGGATAACTCAACTAGGTTAAGTGAACTAACGAAGCCTCAAAATTTATTAGATTCTATTATTTAAAATTAACGTTAGTTTCATTTGTTTATATTAATAGTTATTGTTTGTGTGGAAGGTTTGTTTAAGAATTGACATGCAATGTCTGTTTACTGAATTTATTTGAAAAATTATTTTGTGTTGTAATAGGGTGATTTTCAACCTTGCCAAATTTGGCCCCTTTATTAATTGATTTTAATAAGGGCGCCACTGGAAGATAAGACTCGGCCTTCCAGAACCGGAGATGTTAAATTTAGAAAATTCAGGGTCGTTGAATTTTATAAGAGTGAGAAAGGATGAGGAATTAAATTTATTACACAATATTTTTATTAATATAATTAACAATTTTATTTATCACAAAACAATTTTACCCACCAGGTTTTACTTCACTTATAATTATTTTATTAACTAACGGAGTCCACCGGACTTTATTACATCGATTAATTTGTCCCCTGGACTTTATGAATTAAAAAATTTAATTGGCCACTGGCCTGATCCCCTGGATCTAATTAATTCAAAATAATTAATCAAAAATTCCCCTGGAATCATTTTATATCGCACACACACACACGTTTTATTCAACCACTTTACTGTCCACTGGACTTAACTCACACACACACAGAATTTAATTTCCTTCTAAAACTTTCCTTAAAATTTGATTTTAGTTATTCCTTAATCTTCTCTTTTGTATAACCGTTTACTTTAATTCATAAAAATTTTCCGGTATTAATTTTCCATCAAGTGATAGACTTTACTAACTCGAGCGACCGAGGCTATCTCTCTCTACTTCACGCGTCTCAGTCTATCTCTCTCTATTTCGTGTCTTTCATTCATCGCATTCAATTTTAATTTCCTTTAACAATTTATAAATTTACTGACATCAATTTATTCTACTCAAATTTAATTAATTAAAATCTCAATCCTTTATCCCACTTTTCACAGCACTCGATTTTTAGTCTTGTAAATTTTATCTTATTAAATTATCGATTAATTTATTATATAACAATGATTTAATAACTATTATAATTTCTGGCCTCCTGTCAAGAAATTTTCCAATTTGATTTATAAGTAATGATTAATAAATTCTGGCCTCACTGCCGAGAATTAATTGACCAAGCACGTGGTTAATTTTTTACTTAATTTCTTTACAATAAATTCTGATTTCCCCCGCCGAGAATTTATTCTATCGGAGACGCTGGTTTATTAATACTTTCGATGGTTTTATACTCGATATTAATTAGTTTAGTAATTCTGGCTTACCTGCCGAGAATTGATTTACGCACAGCACTACGACGTTAACACTCAACTTTGCACTTGGTCACCGGATGGTACCATTGGCGTCTATCTAGCTTCCCTTGGTCTTTCCTTGGTTTCCGGTCTTCTGGATAAGGCTCACGGCAGATGGACGTCCGTTAGGCTTGCCGGCTCGACCGACTCTCTCTGATTTTGCTGCTGTCCTGTGGTTATATATTTTCAGCTCGGCCGTTTTTGGCAACTTCCGGAAAATGGCCTCCCCACTTAATTAATTTTGGGACAGGAGTCCGAGCTTCTTCAATTAGCGCACCTGGCGACAAGTCGAAAAACTCTAACGGGTACTTATTCGGGGTTTCGGCTCGGGTAACTGACCAGCCGTGGGAAACCACAATTTTCCTTTATGATAAATTAAATTTTACCCCGTTACAGTGTTTTTAGAAAAACAATTGTGCACAAATTCTGTATTTCTTTATTAGATAAGGGAAAAGAGAACATACTTTCGTAAACCAAAAATCGTTACCTGTTATTGTGGCCAGAACTGAAAAGAAATTCTAAATTTTAAATTTCACACACTTGTATTAAATTCATCAAAATTTTATAGCTTATCACGAGAAAATTTCAATTTATTTATTTTAATTGCCCATAGATTCACGACACAGAGTAGGTAAAAATCACTGCACCTTTTTATTTTTAATGAAGGGAAAAATAATTTTAATTTTTAAAGTTAACAGAACTTATTGGAATCCTTGAATAAAATTTGATAAATTGAAATCCTTGAAATAAACTTGAAATCCGTAAGTAAAAATTGAAATCCTTGAAATAAACTAATCCGTAAGTAGAAATTGAAATCCTTGAAATAAAAACTTGAAATCTTCGAATGAAAATGGGATCACACCCGAAACTGTACTTTGTATAAAAAACTTCAAAAACGGGGTCACACCCGGCAGTAACGAAGTGTAAAAACGGACTGATTAATTAGCGGCTGCAGTGACTTTGATTAACTTTGTAATCTTAGATGGACCCCCATGGTAGGGGCTATGAGAAAAGACGCTGAAACACTCTCCCATAGTTATCGTTTAATCATCAAAAAATTTTATCGATGATCCAGCTCTTCCGGCATTATCGGAGATGAAATACCGGGAAACTTTATTTATTTAAATAAATCTGATATTCTTTATTGCTTGATGCAATCATATTTATTTAAACAAATCTGAGATGCTGTCGTCATCCGATAAATTTGTTAATGAATAATTTATTTCAAGTTATAGATAAAGTTTAAATAATGCAAAGCCAAAATATTATAGATACTGGATAACAATCAAATTTACTATTTTGGTAAATTTATTCTTAAATTTGAGGGTTTTACAGCCCTCTGAACGGTCTTTTCTTGATTTTTAATATGAGGATAGCAGCAGGAGTAAGTTGGTCGCTTACTTTTGCCGCGGGCGTTTCTTTTCATTATTCTTGGGCTTTGCTCTTATTGTTTACTCCGCCCGGTACTCAGGTTACCGTATGGTATTCCTGACGCCCACTCATGTTTTGCTTCGCCTACTCGTATGCTCTCATTCGTACAAAGATGGTGGATATAGAAATTATTATTATAAGCATTATAATTAATTAAATAATATGTTTATGCATGCTGCATTTAAATGTTAAATATATGTATATGCTATACATGCAGTATTATTGTACACGGAAAATAAAATCCCCGATTTTTTACGATTTTACTATCGTAATTTTCATTATATGGTATCGTAACGGTGGGCTATACAATTTAAATCATAATTTTTACAATAGACTATCGTAAATTTTGTTTTATAATTAATACTACTACAAGATAGAAAAAATCAGATACTATATAGTAAATTATATAAGTTGTGTTAATAAAAATTACAATGCAACTATCGTAAAATGAATGATTTGGCAATGTAGAATTTCTTCAAATATAAAAGTATAGTTAGAAGTCGATGGAGTAAAATTTATTTTCTTAAAAAAATAGAACTTACAATAAAAAAAAAAAGAAAATTTATCATTATGTATTTTTTATTTTTAATAATTAAATGGAGAAGGTAAATATACAATGTCGAGATAAAAATAAAACATGTTGAAGTAATAATAATAAAACATTTATTTAATATTTTTTACGTATACCAACGTTGTATATGTGTCATATATATATATATATATATATATATATATATATATATATATATATATATAAATATATATATATATATATATATATTTATATATATATGTATATATCTGTATAGATTTAACAATATAAAATGAGAATTATCCAATGATAATTAACAATAATTATTTATAATGAATACCATGTATCATTCAGCCAGTAAATATAAATAAATTAATTTCACTCACCGTGGCGACCAACAACTACCAAGGGAGGTTATCACATGAAAATATATACGGCGAAAGAAATTCTAAGTACTTCCTCAAAAATAATA
Source organism: Microplitis demolitor (assembly GCF_026212275.2). Lineage (NCBI taxonomy): Eukaryota > Metazoa > Arthropoda > Insecta > Hymenoptera > Braconidae > Microplitis > Microplitis demolitor. Next base: position 13,969,275 of record NC_068550.1, on the reverse strand, counting down.
ATCTCCATTGAACCAAAATAATCTACTTTGAAAGAAAAATATAAGTTAATTCACCCGGTAACTTTTAGCGTCTACAATAGCTTTTTAATAATAATCCACCAATCTATCAACCAAATCTCAAAATTTTTACTCGAACAACGTCCGTGCACACTAACTGCCCGTATCTTTCTAATTTAATTACCCTATCCTTTACCTGTGGGTCGTCGCCCACGTGGCGCACCCATCGCCCTTAATTACTATTATGATTATTTCTACTAGCCCTGGGCCTAGTTATCAATTATAAAAATAATTTCTGGACACCTGAATAATACATTAATAATTATTTAAGTGTATGAACTATTTATTCATACTATCTGCATGTTTTTATTTTATCTAATAACTGAAATAATAATTATTTAAAAATCATAAAATTGACGTCGGGAATATAGCCAAGGTATTGATTTTCCCCTACTCGGCGGTCAATATTTTTCCAAACATCAACTGACATTCTTAGTCGGATGACAAGTTTAAATAAAATAATATGTTAAACAAATATTGAGGCATAATGTTACGCTGGATTAGGCATTCCAATTATTTCAAAATCATAAACAAATACTTAAAATTATCAAAAATCAATGGTTTGTATTTTTAAATTATAAAATAAAATTATTTTGCACACGTGCTCTCTCATACGCTGCGCGCATGCGCCCACACTGTGCACGGACGGCCGTCTTCATCGGCGAAATGGCGGAATGCCCGCGCAACGATTCAAATTTAAACGTAAGACTAAAATATTCAAATTACAACTAATTAAAATTAAATAATTTGAATCGTTACGTGACAGATATACCCACAGAATATTTAGTTTTATAAAAAATGAATAGTAATAAATATACTTACACCACAAAATTATTATATTCCTTAATTTATGTACGTTTGTAATAAAGAAAGCGTAGTTTTTTTTTAATTATTTATTTATCATTGTCCGAAGAATGTCATGAAAAATAACCTCTATTTCTGCCCTACAGTGTAGATAAAGATGCACTGATTCATAAATACGTATAGTTGAACCACAAATAATAGGAACAAAATAGATGTCATGATTTGTATATACATTGTGACCGGTTAGTAGCTCGACTGGAATCCGGCAGTCGAACTATTCCCGCACAATCTCGTTGGCTTACCTGGTTCGGCTGCGGCAGTTGTTGGGCGCCAGGTGATGTATCAATCACCGAAGTCGATACTCGGAAGAAGTCGGCTCAGGGTGGCGGGTCGGGAATAGGATAGGCACTTACAATTAACGTCAAATAAATAACAGTCAACTAGGCAAAGTCAGTAGTATATTGAACAGCCAGTAAATAACGAACCAATTTTAATGACAATTAAAATTTTGCAATCTTACTCGACTACCTCGACATACTAGTCAATCCTTATTTTACTCTAGCCGTGTACGGCAATTGACTCGATATAATATAAACAAACTGTAAATTATAATACCACTACGTACTAAATTATAATATTCATTGTCATGACTCGAAATAATTATCGTACCAATAAGTAAACTCCGGGTATGCCGCGATTCGCAACTTAGCGGCCAAGTGATGTCAATTCCCTTGACTTAACACCCGTCGGTAACTCGGCTGATGACGTGAATTAACGTCCAAATGTTTACTTAGCTACTAGGCTAATAACGGTTATAAGGCTAAGAATACAAATAATAGCCGGGATTCGGAAAACACAAGAATAGGAACGGCAATAACGAGACTCGCAATACGCGGTAACACCTATCAAATAAAGTAATTACCAAGTACTAATATCAAATTCCAAATTACAACAGACACAATTGTACCAGCGGGATAAGTCGAGTTGTGAACGCCTTACCCACTATAAGCCATTAAATCAGTGTAATTACACCACTCTTCGGCTTCAACTCGAGTTATCCCTCGAAACAAATTTGGTAGACTCGCTCACCGGTCGATGATCTTGAAGTCCTGAATACTCGTGGCTCCACGTGGTCACTAGGGTTAATTGGCTGGCCGGCAACGACGTCAAAATAATTCCGCCAAAAACCGGAAAACTCCACCCAACAATTAAACTCGTCCTGCAGTCCTGGTGTGGCGACCAGGATTAATCGTCAACAACCCGAATTTATTTTCCGAAGTCGAAGTATTTATTAAAAAAAAATTAGTCACAAGCAATTTTTAGTACTCGAAGCACGTGTCAGTTAACTCGAGGTACGATCCAGAATGGCGTCGTCTGTTTTTCTTTTTAGGTTCCCGCCTTTAGTTCCGGGCTTCCTCACTTGGCGGCACGTCGATAGGGCCTCAACCAGGCAGTCATCTCCATTGTGACGGTCAGTTTCAACTTCCACTGAGACGGTCGGTCACTTCAATGTCACTCCGGTTTTTCGGGTAATTACTCGATACATGCTACTATCTGCTGTGAATTCATTTGCTCTAGCTGTTCGTGTGCCTTAACTAGGCTGTTCGAAGATGTTAGTCGTCCAGCAGGCGAAATCACGATCCGCGGTCAACTTCGGACATTTCCGCTAGCGGTAATTTCCAGAGGTCGTCATTCGGCTGAGACTAGCTGCTAACTCCTTGGGCCGTGCGATGACGGTCCGCGACTCAACCATTTCCTCTTGGGCTCTGGTGACCCGCAAACGAGTACCTATCTTACAGCTAATAAGACCAACTTAAACTACCTTAATTCCTAATTACTTGATACTATTATAACTAGGACTAATTTTAAGAGTCTCGGATCTTTCTCGTACCACGCTGCCAACTGAACGAATTAATTACTTTAAGCGACGCGGGAAAGTCATTCAAAAGTCGGGATCGGCCAAGTCAAAATACGATAGCTGTCACAATAAATATAACCTTACATTATTAAAACAATAATGTAGGAATAATAATAAAAAATTACAGATTATTAAGTAAAGTAACCACGTGTCGGCGTCGAATTCTGTAGTGAAATTTTAAAAATGTCACAACACCCCTCCCCAGACGTCGACACGGGGAACCAGTCTTAATTTATCTCGATCACTGGTACTTTGGACGAACACACCCTTCACCTTCCGGATGCTGTAACCAATACCACTAAGATTACCCATCACCACATAAGTAATATCAACAATAACGTAACACCAACAATACCAAAATAATTACTTTTATTAGTATTATCCGACTTCTCGGTCTGTACTACATACTATCTGAGATCGGGCTTACATACTATTACCCAACAGGGTTAACAAGCCGTTATCGGCTATCTTAAACATTAATAAAGTATAACAAAAATAATAATAACGTAAGAAAAGACAAACAAAAAAAAACAAAAATTTCTGTAGAGTTGTCGAAGTAACCCATCGGTATGCATCCACCTTGATTACTTGAGCCCGTACAGCTTCGGGTTGCAGTAGGGGCACTCCTCCGTTCTGACCCCCTGCTGGTTGCAACTGCCACAACGGGTTCCTCGCCGAAACGGACAGACTCGAGCCGAATGGTCCAAGCTGCAATTCGGACACAGCGCGTACCGAGTACGGGGAAAACTCGGGTTCTCCTTGAGTTGCCGAGCTAACTTCTCCGCATTCTGCCGGGATGACTTCGGTGGCACGTCGGGCAGGACCATTGGCGGAGGATGGCTAATTATCAGCTCGACTGCCTCCAATACTTGGTCCCGATAATTTTTTCGGTACAGTCCACACTCCGGACAAGGATATGGCGCCGGAATCGGTCTTGGCCAGCCTCGTTTGGGCATGGCAGCAGCTCGCAATTTAGCCAGCGCACGGTCCCGTGCCGATGGCCTTGGCGGTGGTGGTGGTCGGATGGCGATAACTCCCATGCGCCGAAACCGGTCCTCGTAATGTACCTCTCCCACACGTAACGTCGTCGTCTGCTGGTGGTGGTTAGGTTCTGGGCGATTAATCGGAGATGCGAACGGATGATATTCCGGTAGGGGTCGAGGTTGGAACGCCACGTGTGTCGAATTTGCCGCTGGTGGCGCGTTTACTTGTGGAATCTGGCGTGGCGGGGTTACTATCGGTTGACTCAAGGGGCCTGCTGGTAGCCCCGTGGCCATCACAGGTCCCATAGTAACCGTACGAGGCGGTAAGCGGTCCGTATGAGCTGTATTGATCATTAATAATCCAGCAGGTGTATTTGTGACGGTCGTAATAGGTGTGGTGGTTACCTGTATAGTCGTTACCACCGCTGTTCGATCTAGCCCACGAACACTGCGCTCATATGCAGCCAATACCTCGCGGTCGGGCAATGGCTGGTCTGCCGTGGTCCCGGGCGTGTCGGGATGTCGTTTCATCCGGAGTGCGCGGTACAGTCGGTCACGGCGAACTTCGTCGGTGCCCAGTGCACATGCATTTAATGTCAGCAGAAACTCGCGGACCTGCATCGACGACAAATCGTTGATCCAGTCGTATCCTGACTCGGATAACGCCGAACTTGGCGAGAGACCTTCCTGCTCCCGCAAGGCAGCCGTCGCTGCGTCTTCCTGACGTCGAATGTCTTCGATTTGTCGGGCCATCTCGCGCTGAACCACCTCTAACCGAATTCGTTCGGCTCAGAGGCTAGCACGTTCCGCGATCATAGCCTCAAACGCCGTTTGAGTCGTCTCGTTGATATCCACTCTCCCCTGGTTTCCAGTAGGTGTCGGCAGGTTCGGGCCATGCTGAATCACCACTTGTGGTGAGATCGTTGGAGGTGGGGTCGTCCCAGCCCCTTCGGTAGTGGTCGTCGGGGTGACTAACCCCTCACGCGTCTCCTCGTTGTCCCCCATGGCGTCCCTCCGGGCTAGCGGTCGCGAACGTACTTCAAATTCCGAGAGGGCAGTCGGGTCTATACGTCGGAATCGAAACTAAACGTCAATCGGATGTCAATCCGATTTCCGCTAGCGGTAATTTCCAGAGGTCGTCATTCGGCTGAGACTAGCTGCTAACTCCTTGGGCCGTGCGATGACGGTCCGCGACTCAACCATTTCCTCTTGGGCTCTGGTGACCCGCAAACGAGTACCTATCGCGGGAAAGTCATTCAAAAGTCGGGATCGGCCAAGTCAAAATACGATAGCTGTCACAATAAATATAACCTTACATTATTAAAACAATAATGTAGGAATAATAATAAAAAATTACAGATTATTAAGTAAAGTAACCACGTGTCGGCGTCGAATTCTGTAGTGAAATTTTAAAAATGTCACAACATATATACTCTCACACAAGCATCACATCATGGTATTGTGACAACATTTGTCGTTCATACGTAAACACTTCAGGTGGTATATACTATACCATTTCAGAAAATTGACAATCCAACTATCGTAATTTTTGTGGCTTGTATTGTAAAAACATAAAGGCAGCACTGTAAATTAAGAGGAAGAATAAAAGAATGAATATTATATTTTAATCTTATTTTTTATTCTTTTACCATTTACGATAGTAAGATTGTAATATTTATTATTGAATTTTATACAATAAACTCTTAGTGAAATTACGATCGTGAATAGTAAAAAATCTTTTTAAACAGTAAATTTTCGGATCATCTATTTGAAGTCCAGGATTACGATAGTAATATTGAAATTTTTCGTCGAATTTTTTTTCCGTGTATTAAATATATTGAAAAAAAAGTATATTTATAATTTTGATTGCATAGAAAAACATTTGTATGTTTTATGTCATACATGCAAAGTTTAGTTTAATAGTGTATGTCGTACATGCATGGATAATTTTTCTTAATTTTAATATATATATATAGTCATATTTATTTCTATTGCAAATGATTATTTTCGGAAATAATTTTTATATATTCTAATTACATTTATACCTACACCTATACTTCTATACGTACATATACATAATAATATATATATATATATATATATATATATACATATATATATATACATATATATATATATATATATATATATATATATATATATATATGCACAGGTCATCTGCATATGTGCAGCTATAAATGTTTGTATAACTTTACTTGTTTACTGGTAGAAACTTCCTATAGAACTATTTATCTTTTTAATATATTCTTATGTGTATTACAGTTCCCTAATTAAAAACTCCGATTGAAACTGATTGAAAACGTCCTATCAGATTTAATCGGAAATTTCTGATTGACATTCAATAAGTTTCAATCGGATTCAATCAGAAATTTCCGAATGATTCTGATCGAAAGTTAATCAGAAATTTCCAAATGACTTTTAATCAGAATCAATTGGATTTAATCAGATATTTCCGGAAGGTTTCGATTGTAACTTAATCAAAAATTACCGATTCCCCGGAAAAAATAATTTTATATATTATTAAATGGTAAAAAATTAAAAACTCAAATATATTAAAATCTACGTTGAATCTATATTAACAATTAGATTTCATGTCATGAAGTATTATAGGATATACTATATTACCATCAAAAATGGCACTTGTTACTCTGTCAAAGAACAGAGGAGTGCTCGTGTCTGAATTGCTTCCAAGTCTGGAATATAATACGTCTGAACTTTGTTTCGTACCAGGGACACTTCACAAGTGGTAGGCGCTATCTAGTGGCGAGCACCGAACTACTCCCACTGCTATTGCCTAGGTCAGGTGAATTTCCTCTCCTCTACATATATCTTTTCTCCTAAGAAATTTTTCTCTTGGTTCAAGCAATTTTTTTTTCTATTAGTTGGAGCATACAAAAATCCTTGCGTTAAACACCCCCATGAAATAAATTTATTTAAAAAATATAAGTTAAAATACAAAAAATATATTTTAGAATTTATAAAAAATCAATTAGAAAACTATTTTTTTAAGAGCTTGACATTGAAATTAAAATAACTATAACAAAAAAGCGAAATTTTGAAAAACTTTATTCATAATGATTGTGGAGAAATAAAATTACCAACAAAAAAGTTTTTATGAGATTTTCCGATAAAACTGATAGTTTCGCCGGAAAAGTAAAAAGATCTCCAAATTTTCTATAAATTTGACTTTAAGCTCAAATAACTTTTGAACAGTTAGATTTATCAAAAAATTATGAGACTTTTGTTGTAGAGCATTCAATATCCTACAAAAATATCTATCGTGCATAATAATTCGTTGATTGACTTGTAAGTTAGAAAATTCTAAAAAATAAAACGTTTTTTTCCCGTGTTGTTTAAATGGAAAATAGAAAAATTGATTGACGCAAACCGTAGTATTATTATTAAGAGCTTGGATCGGTACCGAAATTTTTATTTTTAGGTATACTTTCAATTTTTGGATACCAAAAAAAAAAATTTTTTTTTTTTTAACCAACTTAGTATATACATAATTTTTTATTGATGTTTCCTTTTATTTTCGTGATAGTTTTAAACTCAATCAATACAGTTTTTTTAAAAAAGTTTTTATATAATCCTGAAAAATGCTTGTTGTATTTTTTTATAAAATTGATTAAATTGGAAAGACAGATAAAATTCTATACTCGGATATTCTAAAAATTGCTGAATTAATGATAAATAAAATTCATATCTGCCCAAATTTCAATAATTATCAATACGATCTCAATTATTATTTTCCGATTGAATCCGATTGAAACTGATTGGAAATTGTCGAATTTAATCAGAAAATATTCGATAAATGAATCTTTATTTTCTGATTGAATCTGATTAAAACTGATTGAAAATTTTCTGTTGGATTTAATCGGATTCAATCAGAAGATAATCGATAAATAAATTATTATTTTCTAATTGAATCCGCTTCGTTTGAAACGAAATTTTTTTTTCTAGCCGACACAAGAAAATTTTATTTTTTATATTGAGAAAAAAATTCCCTGAAAATTTTAGCTCTTAAATTTACTTTTAAGTACTTTCTTTCGAGTATCGAATTTTCCCATTTAAAAAGTATGTTAATTAAATAACATTTTTTTTAAATTGCTATAACTTAGCCAGATTTTAAGCTATCGTTTTGAAACCAATTTTAATTTGCAGAGAATTTATTGAATTTGAAAGTCTATAAAACAAATTGCTCTAACTCGATCTATGTCGATTTTATCTGCTGCGAAAGTCTATTTTTCATTTGTTTCATATAATTTTGTTAATAGTGAAAGAAAAAAACGGCTAATCGTACGAAAAAGATGCATAGCACCCATCTTTTAGAAAATTTCGTCCTCTACGGAATTTTTTAGTATATTTCTCTTCTAAAAAAATCTGAGAGATTCTTATAGCTGTATGTATAAGGCTCTATACTTAACCATATAGCACTTCTCATTCTCATAAGATCTCTATGGGAATGTATGAGAATCTATCAGATTTTCTAAACAAGATGATATTGCTAAAGTGCACTGTTTATAAGATACAATTAGTAGAACATTCTATAGTAAAACGGATTTATACTATATTAAGCTTACAATTTTTATTCTGTCAAATGTTAAACTACTCGTATCTCATAGATAATACGCACACCCCTATTAAAAATAAACGAGGGCCGCCTCGTTTGTCATCTACCGTTAGCATTAATTCTAGCGACGCTAGCGAGACGCTAGCCAGTGCGTCGTTTCATTCTTACTAAGGACTATAGCTATATATCTAGCTCATCAGGAAGATAGTTTAAAATCAATTAGAAGATTCTACACGGAGAAATAAGAAATTGATCAATCGGGATAAAATCGAGAAATAAATTATTATTTTCCGATTGAATCTGATTGAATTTTTCTGAATCAGTTTTAATCGGTTTCAATCAAAAAGTAATTTTTAAAAAATTATCATTTTCCGATTAAATCTGATTGAAATTGATTGAAATATTTAAATCAGATTCAATCAGAAAATAAAATATATTTTTTCCGATTGAATCTGATTGAAATTCAATCGGAGGCCTCAAACGCTCCCGAACATTTCTGATTGAAACTGATAGCATTCTGATTGAGTTTCAATCAGATTCAATCGGATTCAATCGCAGTTTTTAATCAGGGTTATTTACATTTGAATGTTATTATGCATTTTCTTAATAATAATAAAAGTTATATATATATATATATATATATGTGTGTGTATCTCTTATGTACACATATATAAATATATATATGTATATATATATGTACACTCTTCGAATCATATATATATATAGTTGACAAGTTCGATTTACAATTTTCTTTAAGATGGTATTTTGTGAAAATATCATACGAGGATGGTCCGTATGGGGTATTCATGCTGGGCATTCCTCAGAATAATAATGAAATTTCTGGTAGGTGTGTTTGGAAAAATGTTGAAGGGTGACGAGGACGTAACAATACATTGTAAAAAAAGGCCATTTGGCAGCCGAAATGGAAGTAGATTTCTCATTATTTGATTATTTCATCCTTTCAAATAAACATTAATAGCAAAATAAATTTTTTTTTTTAACATTCTCGAATATTCTCTAGGTTATACAACAAAAAGTTTTAAGTTAAATGCAATAAAATTTTAGAATTGAAATTAGAAAATTAAAAAAATTATCGGAATGATAAGTTGAATCGCGAAAATTGAAGTTAAAGAAAAAAAAATTATCTACGAAAAAGTATTCTGTGTTTTTTACTATAGAATTAATAGTGAATACGAAACTAAGTAGAATAATTTATGTTGGAATTTCAATTATGATAGATCTAAGTGTCATACTTGAAATCAGTAATATACACTGTAAACAACACTAAATTGAATTTAGACACTTGAATTAATAGATTAGGATTTTATAAGTGTTACACAGTAATAACAGAAATTCAATCAGTTTTATAAATTTACTAAAGAATGCAGTAGTTAGATTTCTATAAATTGTATTGAAAGTAGGAGAACCAATGAAATAGCAAAATTTCATTAAATGAGTGGTAAGATAAGAAATTTTATTGATCTAAGCACATAAATAGGCGTGAAAATGAAAGCTTGTTTGAAGAGCTTTCAGATTTATTTTATAGAAAGTCAATAAGTTATAGCATTCAAAAAATATTTAAGAAATAAGAAATAAGAATATGAATTTTTGACATTGTAAAAATTTTGGAATGCTATAACTTCTAAACTAATTGACCGATCGAGCTCATTTTTCGAACTCGATCAAGGTAATCACCCACAAAATACGTATACCAAGTTTCAAGGAGATCGGTTTGAAATTGTGGCTATAATCAAAGTGAAAACATAAATAAAATTATTTATTATAATATTTTATGAATGTTTAAAACTATTTATCTATTAGATAAAATGGTTAAGCCAATAAGTTGTATAGTGAAAATTGAAGACAATCGAACGAGCTTTCACATAGAACAAACTAATATAAGCTATCTCTTTCCGTTTAAAAGTTACATCCAGTTAAATCAGTAAATGAATTTTTTTTTGAAAATTTTACAGAATTTAAATTAACCATAACTTCTAAACTTATTGGCCGAATGGGCTCATCTTGGAACTCATCCAAGCTAATCGTCCATAGAATAAGTATACTAAATTTCATTAAGATCGGTATAGAATTGTGGACGCTATCGTTGGATAACCGCGTGTTATATTATATATATATATGTGTTCAGTCACGAGCTTCATTAATTTTAAATCAGCTTCGTGCATTTCCGCTAAGTCCGGGAGTTGCCGAACTCGCTACTGACTGAAAGTTAGTGTAGTGCCGGATCACTCGCTATTTGGACCCGGTACATACAATTTCTAACTCATGGCCGTGTCAAGACGCCTTGAGAACCCGCTACAAACCGGCCTATCGTGTAATTCGCCTTATATTGGCCAGCCAATGAGAGACTTCGTTATATGCAGCAAGGCTGCCACGTCGACACAAAGCTTTTCAGACGATAACTCACCAAGTTCATCAGCCATTTCGATTCTACAACGTGCTATGCTACCTGCAACCTCGTGCTTTAAAACCGCTTCCAGTAATTAATTCTTTGTGTTACAATTGAAAGCGCTTTGCTAATTATCCTCAATATTTAGTCAGTCAAATAAGGCTGCTATTTATTGAGAATAAATAAATTATTATTCTCGTGTAATTAGTATCTATATTAATTTCCGTAAATCTAACGGCTCTCAACCGCGTGTCAATTTTTATATGTGAGTTTTACGTTGCATTCGCTTTCGTGTAATATTTGTCGCATTCGCTATTAAATATAATTTCTTACAATTTAAGTTGTAAATAAGTGTAAATAAATACTCAACTATTTATTACCAAATTCTGTGTGATTTTTTATTGTTTAAAAATTCTCATGCCTAAACCAGATCCTCATAGTATATTCGCTCATTTTAGTATATTTCATAGAAATCTAACTATTTTATTTGTCCTCGTAATTGAATTTTCGAAAAATTTTGCTACCTCTTAACTCAGCTTGTCATTAGCTGAGTCAGAAAATACATTTGGTTCAAAAGTTTATGTATGTATATATATATATATATATATATATATATGTATATATATATATGTATATATATATATATATATATATATATATATATATATATATATAATATATTTCAAAATTTATATAATTTCGCTGAATTATAAATACCCATATTATCAATATAATTCATTTATTATCAATATATATGTATATATATACATATACTGAATGATGTATTATGAAGTATACTCATTGATATAAACAAAATATAAATATATTATATAATAATAATATATTTTAAAATTCATATAATTTCGCTGAATTATAAATATCCATATTATCAATATAATTCACAGTATAATTTTTCAATACATAGTTTTTCCATTCGTGAAATCATTTCAAATATTTGTAATTTAAGGTTTAAAACGGTGCTAATATTTTAATTATTAATAAGATATTTTAGTAGATAAACTATTTGTGATCTTAAGTTTTCAAACTCTACAAATATTGTAGTGACTAGTATCTTAAATTAATATCACTGATACACTACAATAATGACACACTTATATTAGAAATAATAAGACCACAATTAACAACAGTGAAAAAAAGCAAAGATATTTATAGTTTATTGATATACAGATGTCTGCTGTTAAGATGTCAATATAAGACTGACTGATTCTACTCGCGCATCTATTAAACAAGAGAAAAAGGCATTTGTTTTCTAGTTATTCAAATATTTTAAAACATTAGTTTTACATTCGTTACACTACCCCCTTCTCAATAAATTATCGTCCCGATAAAAATTGTGCTGGGCGAATCAAACTTAATTGGAATTGAAATTATTTGCAATTTTGGTTCGATTTCGCTATGGTCTCAGCACACCCTATCTATCACCCTACCGGGAAAAAAACACCATAGCAGAAAAAACAACTCCGTAGGCTAACGCAAAGATAATAAAAAAATAGTCTATAATTTAATTGAGCTAAGAATTGATAAAAAAAAAATAAAATATTCTGCTAAGAAGTTAATCGATACGCATGACTCTATTTTCCTAATCAACGAATCAAATAAATAAAATTAAAAATGTAACCCTCCTCTTGAATGATGGATCCTCAATGGGAATGGGAACAGGTACGGGATGGGAACAGGAACTCCTTCCTCTTCTCCTTGAAGGACTAGGAATGGAATCCTTCTCTCCTTCCCCAATGAAATTGGAAATATTATCTTCACATAATAAAGAAAACAAAACGAGTATCTCTAAAATTTCATTAAATTTTACACTTAAACATAATTATTGTTACATCTTATTATTTATTAGTTGTTCATTTATAAACTTTCAGTATGATCAATTCAATAATTTTCGATCTTACATGCTCAATGTTCTACTGCACGATTCATTCAGCTAATAATCGAACCTAGAACATTCCCAGTCTTAATAGAATCCCGGGTATCCCTCGAACAACGCTACCACCGAGATCGTTCAGAGCCCTCTGCCAGACTTCTTCCAGAATCTCAGGAACTCTTAAGCAACGTCTACAGTGTGGTTATTCAGAGTCCACTGCCAGACTTCTTTCAAGGACTATACCAGTCTTTCGTAATTCGTCCAGACAAATCTTTCAATTTTATCAGTTTGAAAGAGATATATCCTAGTCTTACTAATTGACTACAGAATCCCGGGAACCCTTTACAACGTCTACGCTGAGATCGTTCAAGGCCCCAGTCGGACTTCTTTTTTATGTTTCTTATTGATCACAATATGGTGCAAGAGGATTTATATGCACGATTTTATGTTTTCTATTTGGTATTTTTCTAATTCTGTAAAGTACGTTATTTAATTTATTTTCAATTTCATAGGGACTTTCTCAATCGCATTGAAGTAAAAAAAAATTTTAATTATTTTTATTAATATTGATTTTTCTTTTTTTTTTTTTTTTAAATTTCACGTTAGTAATCTTATCAGTTTTACTCTATTCATAACTCTATTCATTGACTCAATAAAATACTTGAGGTATTACACAGCCCCGACAGGACAATAAAAAAAAATATTTTCAAATTGACTATCTATACGAATTTTTTTTTTCTTATCTATCTTTCTTCAACACAAAATCATTAGATATACCTGGTTTATTAATCACGTTAATTAATTACAAAACAAAAGAGCGGTTAGATATCACGATATTTTTGGTTAATTTGTGTTCGATAAAATGATGATTCTTTTATTTTTAATTTTACCTAACTATTATTATTATTAAATAATGATACATCACAAAATAATCCTTTCCAAATTTGAAGTTGTTCATAAGTTCAACTCCAACTCCTCAATTGATGCTAAGAAAATATTCTTCCGGCTTCACTGTTTTTTTTTTATTTTTTTTTTTTTTTTTAAATAATAAGATTATCCGCATTTGATATTTCGATCACTATTATCTTATATTTTTACCACATACGTAATTACTCATACCCGCACTTTGACATAAATTAATAAAAATATTTTCACAACACTAATTTATTAATCACAAACTCTTTTTTTTTTATTCGTAGTATATCACATAAGTAAATTCAAATACGCATTTTGACACCGATTAAAAAAAATATTCTCACAAAACCTATTTAATTGATCATTGAATTCATTTAAATCATTACAAGCACTTGAAATTTATATTATAAAACATATCCACAAAACTTATTTAATTCATCACGAAATTTATTTGAATTAACACACGCACTTAAGCACAAATTAATAAAAATTATTTTACCAAACTCGTTTAATTAATTACTGAATTTATTGCACGACTCATCATGCGAAGCATCAGAGAGTGCTTTACGATCGAAAAATTTTTTTCGCCTCATTTTGGCAGCTGTTTTTATTATTATAGCCTTGTTAGTTTACCGAATCAAGATATTTTGCATACTATCGTCGAGATAATTTAATGGACATTAATTCCATAGTTTTTAAAAATTGATTTACTGCAATAGAATCGGAAAAAAACACCAAAATAGGTCAAAAAATTTTTCTATCCGTCATGTATGAAACCCTGGAAACACTGTAACTTGTGAAAAAATCCATTATTCGAGTTAAATATTTTTTTAAAAAATTCTAATCGACGATTGTAGGTCACTGAATGCGAATGATTAATTAATTCAGTGTCGTTTAATTACAATTAATAAAAAACGAAAACTACAAGACTATATATCTCTATATATCCATGTAAAATTAACATGGATGGTGATATATCTATATCTATAGATATTATGTACATTTTACTCCACCAGGGGCGCCTGTGCATTACTTTCCTATTACAGCTATTTTTGTTTAAATTAAAAATTTTTTTTTTTTGCACGACTTATGTATTGCTTTTAATTTCGTTATTTATTGACAAATAATTGGATAGCTATTTTTTTCAATTAAAAAAATGAATACTATTAAAATAAAATATAGAACAAAATTTTAACGAATGAAAATTTCACACATTTACATCTTATGTATCGTGTACATTTTTAGCATTACAAGCGGCTGCGCATTATTTTCTCAGTATATTATGTACATTTATTCCACCAGGGGCGCTTGTGCAGTACCTTCCTAGTACAGCTATTTTTTCGGCAACTATTTTTTTTATGCGTAGAGAGTTAGTAGCGTATCCTATATATTTTATTACAGTCGAGTCTCGTTATGAGTCCGCTCGTTATGAGTCCGTGAACCAGGATTTCCACGGAAGACCTTCCCCCTCCACAACGTGAAAAAAAAATTAATTTCAGAGTCTCGATATGAGACCGTATATTCATGAAAAGAAATTAAGAGTTTATTTATCATATTAGTCCTATTTACATATAAGAAACATAACACTCAAGTCAAACGGACTCATAACGAGATACTGGAAACAATCATGTACACACTCACACGCTTAAAAAGTAGGGGAAGTTCAACTCACGACTGTCGCCTGCGCTGACAGACTGGGGGTACACAAATTCTTAGAATTATATTCCCCTACACCCCTTTATGCGGGTTCATAACGAGACTCGACTGTATATAGAACACATCGCGAGACTGCACGTGATTGTGAAATCAAAGCGAAGTTAGCGTGTTTTATTTTTTTTATTACAAAAAAGTAATTTTTCTTAATTTTTTTCTAAATTAATTATCAATTATAAAATAAATTTAACTCGATTTTTTATTTTATTTTATTATTTCATAATCAAATGAGCATTATGAGTCGTGCACTTTTGGATTTTCCAAACTTTTTTTTATTCCGGGTATTTTTTCTTTTTATTATTATTTGCGTCTTGAGTAACATCAAACGAATCACGATCGTTTTTTTTAATCTTTGCCTTTCCGGTCACGTCACGATATTTTGACAGATATTTTTATTTTAATTTTATATTTGTAAATTTACACGACACACGAAGGTTACGCGCACTTATCTCACTTCTGACACCAAATTGTAGTATTTCAACTTATAATAAATGTTACTTATACACTACAATGATAACACACTTATATTAGAAATAATAACACTACAATTAACAGCAGTAAAAGAAAGGCAAAGAGAGTTATAGTTTATTGATATGCAGATGTATGCTGTTAAGCTGTCAATATAAGACTGACTGACTCTAGTTGCGCATCTATTAAACAAGAGAAGAAGGCATTTGTTTTCTAGTTATTCAAATATTTTAAAACATCAGTTTCACATTCATTACAATATTATAATTATAATATTTAAAATATTGTCGTTAACACACTATTTGTGATCATAAGTTTAAGACTAGAAAAATATTTAAGTTATTAATAAGATATTCTCGTTCAAAAAGTGTTCTTAAATATTTATGATGATACGTTTAAAACTGTATAGATATTTTAATTACTGATAATATATTCTAATGAACAAACTGTTTGTAATCTTAAATATTACAACTGTGCGAATTTTCTAATTATATATTTTATAAGATACTCAACAGAATAAATTATCTGCGATTTTAATTTTAATACGATTTAAATATCAAAAGAGCCATGCAATAATAATCAATCAGATATTCTATTTGAAAAATTATCTTTAATATTAAATTGAAAAATATCACTTAAAACCAATAAAAAAAGAAAGTAACACAGATTGAGGTAAGAGATCAATAAAAAATTGATATGTTAATTATCCTATTTGCTAAATATTGAAATATATATATTCATTAATAATTCACAACAAGTGTAATAGGATAGTTTTATGCATTGAAAAAAAAAAAAAATAAAATTTTTAATTCATCAATAATGGTTTTTATAAATACCCTATTTATATTATTTGCAATTAACAAAAAAATTACCTCTTCATATTAGATATAAGAATAGTCATAAAAGCAGAAAATAATGATAAATTATTTTCATACTTGGCGCTCAATAATAATAAGTGAGACATCTCTGCCTTTTCAATTTATTAAAAAATTAAATTATTTTAGTAAAAAACAAATTTTTCTTGTAACCA
Organism: Microplitis demolitor; assembly: GCF_026212275.2. Taxonomy (NCBI): domain Eukaryota; kingdom Metazoa; phylum Arthropoda; class Insecta; order Hymenoptera; family Braconidae; genus Microplitis; species Microplitis demolitor. The sequence goes on along the minus strand of NC_068550.1, from coordinate 13,952,495 downwards.
AATGTTGTTTATTTTTCATTTTGCTGATTAAAAACTTACACAACTCTCATTAATAGACTTGAAAAAAAAATTTTTTGTACGATAAATCGAAAAAAAAACGATAATTTTACGGCCCTGAAGACATAATGCTGTCGGTCAATAATGCCAATACTGGGTTCTTGCAAAGCAAATACCTGCACTTATTCAAACACGGCAACGTATGTAAAACTCACTAACTTACCTCACGGCTTATGACTAATTATTTTCTTATTGTTGATTGAATTATCGTTTATGACTTAATTAATAATACTTTTATTAAACTATTGAAGGATCTTGCCAGTAAAATAGGATATGAATAGGATAAACAAATAGTAGATAAAATGAATGATTAACAAAATGTGCAAGTTTATTGCCAATTGTAAAAATAAAAAATTACTTACAAGAAAATGCAAGCGCTGGATGTAATGTAGAGAGGTGTGTAGCACAGTATGATTTTATGTTACGAGTATATCGCCGGTTACGTACAGTAATAATTAATTAAACTAACTTTATTTATAATAATTAATAACGAAACAACAGAATATAATTGCAAGATAATTGCCAGTAATGTAACGAATATCACAAGTTAACTGCCCGAGTTACAATTGGGTTTTGCAAGTAAATTACCGGAATTGCTACTGAATAATCGATTTAAAACGGCTGTTCTAGCCTTGGGACTCTATCCTCACTGCACGCTTACGGACATACGTTGACGTGAAAATTAATCATGTGACCACGGCACTATGACTTCTGTAGTTGCAGACGGCAACGAGACGGGGAAAAATGAGAACCGCAAGGCTAAGGACGACGAAGACAAATTCACATTGTCTTAATATATATATTTGAATTAAATAATATAGTAAAAATAAATCCAGTGATAGCCAATATTTATTTGTTCATTTCCTGGATATATTTGAGTGATAATTATTCCTTATTATTTTTATTCATTATATTTATTTGGTTGTCTGTCTGCTTAGTGCATACATTCTCGCTCCAAATTTTTTCCCGTGATCTCTCCTCTGAGTTGTTATTATTTTTGTCCGTTCAGGCACACTTTTATTTTATTTCTTATTTTGAGTTACATTTATTATTATTATTTATAATTTTTATTGGACGTGGGTGACCACATACGGATTCTGAGTTTTATTCGCATCTCCGTCGCGTAAACAAAAACGTTATAAACGTTTAACGGTTAACGTTATAAATGAAACTAAAGTAAAAATGTTATTTTGGATAGGTACTGACGTCCACTTTGATTGCAAATGGACGGAAAACTAACGAACTTTGACGTAAAATTGACCGTAAAGAGTTGTCGTTTCATTAGTTGACCTCAGCTTTCCTACAACTTCCTATCCAATTGAAAATAACTGTTGTTTTTCAGCTACTTCCTCGCAACTTTCAGACTACTTTTCCCGAAAACTACCTTCCAAAGATGACAGTCTATTATTGTTGGAATATTTTATAGTTGGCAACAACTTGTCGTCAAAGTTGGAGGAAACTTTTACTGACTTGGAATTGAAAGATTGGTACGCATCAAAAAATAATTAATTACTTAAAGCAATAATTAAGAAAAAAATTTTTTTTTTATATTACAAAAAAGTTTTTTTCTCAAAAGAATAATTATGTCAATGATTTTGCGCTGCAAAAATATTTAAAATCACCCCCAAAAACAGATTCTATGTATAAAGCTGTGCCAAGTTAACGTTCAATATTGATCTCAGACTGTATTCAAAGTACTATTTCCACACAAAAGTCGGAAATCACAAAAACACCAAGAAACTGACATTTTTAAAAATTAAAACAAAATACTTGAACGTACTTGGTGTGCGTTATGGCAATAATTAATAATTCAGTCCTATCATATCTCTCGAATGTCTCTAATTAAATAATATTTTAAATTGACTTCATCAATGCACACCATGTACGTTCAAGTATTTTTTTTTTTTTAATTTTTGAAATTCTCAGTTTCTTGGTAATCTTGTGATTTCAGACTTTTTTGTAAAAATACTACTTTTAATACAGCCTGAGATCAATGTTGAAAGTGTATTTGACGCAACTTTATTGTTACGTCTAACATGCAATAATAAATAATATCATATACAGTCTCTTATTTCGAGTCAAGACACTTAAGTCCTTTACTCGGGCGACGAAGACCTCGTCGTTACGGTAATGAGTATGAGGAATGGAGAATTATTCTAGGGAAACAATAGTAAAGAAAAAAAAACGATTGGATAACTTACAATTATTGATTAACAAATTTATTCCACTTTTTGTTGTACAAATGGTGTTCGCTGCTAGTTGGAAGATCGCTGATTTTCGCAACGTATATACTATATTGGCCAAGACCCAGAATTCAATCTTCGTTCGGTCAGTACCCCCCTGGGTGGTAATAATTGCTTAATGCGCGGTACAACGGATATCACGACGGAGATTTAACAACGGAGATGCGCAGACTAGACAGAACTAGACTGGACAATTAGACCGAAAACTGAGGGTTTATATAGTCCGAAATCGAGGGGAACCGAGCCAGGTGCCCCTGAATTTGACACCAGAAGAGGAGATGCTTACTGTACTAGCGTCTATTTTTATACACTTCTCCTTCCGCGGTTTATTTTGCACGTGCGGTACCCGAGGTCAGGTCGAGAGAAAAAAGAAAGAAAGAGAGAAAAAAAAAGAAAGCAATTAAATCATTTCCTTAATTATTCGATGTTTGAATCGGGAGTTTCATTTTAACCGAGTTTTTCAATTCGGATGCTGGTTATCAAAAAAAAGGTTCAACGTCTCCTTAAAAGAGTGGGAATTATTGTACGTTTAGTTAAGAAGATTCTGGAAGCGTAAACATGGACTTGCTCTTGGTGGCACGCGCCATTCCGGCTTGGCCTCCAAATCAACGAATGGAGGGGTGCCATCTAAGAGGTATCGGCGAACACCAGAGCGGCCACTGGAGGCTCCTGTTACTGGGTTGTAACGGGTAAAATTGGGGTTAATTTCAATTTTTAATTAAGAGTTATTAATTACTTGATAAGTTGAAAATGAACCATTCAGAACCAGAAAAGATAAACCAGTAAATAGATAAACAATATTTGAATGCAAGGAATTTAATAAATAGCTAATATTATTTTAAGTTAAACATAAAAGATCCCAAAAAGCAAAATTAGAAAATATACAAACTACCCCTTTTTGCTCGGTTTAGCTCGCCGGAGTCCAGGGTTAAAAAAAAACAAAAGGGGTTCTCAAAAGACAGACATTATTAAATATAATACTTCAAATTTTATTCACATCAACACTTTTACATAGGTTTCGAGCCCTTGTTCTACTACCTCTACAATAATTAATCACGGTTTTTTTAATTATTTAAATCACGGTTACGCGGTCAATTCCCATACACACACACACAAAATTACGCGGACTAGGAACGCGGTTCTACCCCCTTCCGGATGCTTCAGGGGTGTCTGGTCGACTTCCCCGTCGGCCCTGCACGAGTTCCCCTTCCCTGAGGGTAAGCGGATGGTCTCCGTCTAACCCCCACCTAAACGGCTAGTTTCACCTACCACCCCTTGGCAGAAGGCCTCAGAGTGGGGACCCTTAAATCTCCCCGAGAATCAAATTTCACTTACCTTGGTCCGGTCGGACTCGGGGTAGTCGAAGTTCCAGATGTCGTCCAGGGAATGGTCTTCCTTCAGAAAACGTCTCGGGAGACTAAGTTGCCCAATACGGGCTTTACCGAGCGCTTTTATTATCTGAGCCATCCGTTACACATACGGAAAAGGATAAATTTCATCGCCCTCTATTGTTGCTTTCTGAAGCGTGGCGATAAAGAAATTATTCTAAGTCCAACCGACAAAAATCGAAGGAAGCAGAAAAACGATGAAATATTATTCAAGAGATTGAATTTCTTCTAAGTTTTGTGTTTTAATATCAGTGAGAAATGAAAAAATATAATTTAACGGCATATAAAAATGGTTTGAAAAGGAAAAGAATGTGTTTAAGAGTTTGAGCAAACATCTAATACGAAGAAGTTAGCCGTACGGCTTACGCACTCGTGAGCGAAAGGAGAGAGAATGAAAGAATACGCGATTAAAATACTAAGTTAAATTAAACTCTCTCACATTATTTTTTCATATTTTGTCTTATTTTGTATTTCTTTCAATCTCTTAAATCTTTTAAGAGATTCGTATGGAATCATTTTTCACCTTTTTTCTTTTCCCTTAATTTTACCGGCTCGGGACTTAGAATAATTTTCACTCGGCGCACATCATTCTATACACTCGTACCAATGTAATATCACACAAAATCTTAGTAATAATATAACACAGCCATAGTAAATAAATCAACATAGTTATAGTGATAGTTTTAGTATATTAAAAGAAACCACAGTAAATAGTTAATAATAGTAATTAAGTCATAGTTATAATACCAATATTTAAGTAGATTACAATAAACAAGTAGTAATTAAGTAACGTAGTTATCTAGTCATAGTTAATAAGAGATATAGTTTTTTTTACGTACGAGTAGTAAGTAGGATAAACACCATAGTTTAGGTTTAGTCATAAGTAATAATAATAATAGTAATACTAGTTATAAATCATAGTAATAAGTAAAAATAAACAATTAATAATAGTCATAAGAAAATCACAATAGTAATTAGTCAAATAGTAATAAGAAAATCATAGTAGTATAAGTAACTAGTAATAAGAGTAAAAACAAAACAAAACTTGGTCCGCACAAACGGGTCCACCATCACAGGGTAATAAAAAAAAATGAGAGCTCTGGGGGGGGGGGGGGGGTAGGAAGGGGAGACAGCTAGAATCATCGGTGGACAAGCATAATGTCAGGGCCAAAATCATAAATCACGCGACTGCGGCCTCGAGTAAAAATAGAGAGATCGGATAGCAAATGTGAGTGTGCGTAGAGTAATATAGTCAGCTATGTTTTCTATTTCTATGTTCTCCTAATTCAGATGATCGCGAGTAATATGCGAGTATGAGCCCCCTTACGTGAATGTATATGCGCTCCGGCGCTATTTCTTTTATTATGCTATGTATACGAATTACCTATGAAGTCTTGCTAAGAGGTTTAAATATCAGTGGCATTAGCTATTGAAAACATGGTTTAGGTTTGCACAACGATGAATGTGTCTACGGAGACCCATTTGGGGGGGGGGGGGGGGAAACATGTTCACGAGTTACCTCATCAGGTGAGTGTGTTTTTAGATGAAATTCTATTTTTAACACACCCGGTGTAATCGATCCCGGTAACTAAAGTGTATTAACCCGGTTTCTTGGTTGAGTAAGGAAATACAAGTATTCCTTTGTGTTTTTAATGTGTTTGAATGTTTTATTACCTTAAAAATAATAAATAAGTCGTTATGTTGTCCTAATAATAAGATTTGAACTCGACGATGAGGGGACACACACAGTTCTCCCCGCTCTAGTACCCCCTTACCACACGTGCACTCTGCTCTGACTTGGAGAAGAGCGTCTGTAACGAGAATACCTCTTCTTATGTTTAGAGATTTTTTTTTTTACCGGGATACGGTAGGATTTTAACACATAGATTTTTTTTATTTTTGTGTTCCCTACACGGGCCGTAACATTATACAGAATCTGTTTTTAAGGGTCATATATATATATATATATATATATATATATATATATATATATCTATATTAGGGTGTCTGCTATTTACCAAATTAGATTTGTTTACTCAGCTATGATATAAATCATTTATTTGTGATCCAAAAATAATAATAAAAAAAAAAAAAAAAAAACAATTCTTCTAATGCCGATTGACCTTGCCTAAGTAATGATAAAATCCCATTTTAGTACAGTAAGCATATTTTTATAACTCGCTTAAAAATAAGTGAATTGATTTAAAAAATACTGTATTTCAATTAAAATTGTATAACTCTTCAGCAAACAGGTATATACATAGGCTTTTAACAGTTTATTGTCAGAAATTTACCGTTCTACAGAAAAGGTTTCTTTGATTTTTTCGATAAACTCAACCATTTAAACTGGAAGTTGAAAGACAACTTTCTTAAATCAACTCAAAATTTTGCTACGATGATATAAAAAATTCCTTCTATTTTGAGCTTAAATATCTGTTAATAAGTTGAGTTTATCAAAAAAACCAAAAAAATCTTTTTCGTAGAGGGGTAAATTTTCAACAGAAAAGTGTTCAAAGCCTGAGTATATATCTGTTTGCTGCAAAGTTATAGGATTTTGATTGAAAAACATTGTTTTTTTGAATCCATCAAATTTGAGCTTTGGTACCACTTGAATGATGGGACTTACAAAAAAAGTGTAAGAAACTTTTTTTTAAGAGCGATAAATTTCCTACAAGAAAGTTCATAGCGCTTAATTTTATGTCCATGGCAAGTTTTTTTCGACTTTTTTTTTTAATTCGAAGCTAACACAAAAAAATGTAAGTTTGAAGCACTTGAAGACTTCTGTTAAAGTTTCAACTCGATACAAAACTTTTTTAGAGGTCGCTTAAGAATTTTTTGAATTTCGAAATATAACAGGGCTAAGCTGTTACTCTGGTCGTCCTTAAATTACCTTTTAAGGGCGCCACTGGAAGTGATAACGGCCTCCCAGAACCGGATCTTAAATCTTCAGGGTCGGTGTAATTTTATTTAATTGTAAGAGAAGGATGAGGAAGGATAACTTATAAATAATTTACTATTTCAATTCGCAAGTTAAACCTTTTATTTTCCAATGACCTAATTAACCTTTATAATTTAACTTCACTTATGACCTTTTACAAACCTTCTATTTTATACCTTTTATAAACCTTATAACTTCTTATATAAACCTTATAACATTAAACCTTATAAACCTTAAACCTTATAACCTTTTGAAACCTTAATTAACCTTATAACCTTTATAACATTAATTGACCTTATAACATTAAACCTTATAACCTTTTGAAACCTTAATTAGCCTTATAACCTTTTATTTATTTACCCGCAATAATTTTATTTAATAAAATCAGCCAACTACCTTTGGCGGTTCCACACACTCACACATACAACAGTTAAGAATCGCTTAACCTTCGCGAAACTTAATTACTAACAATTCAATAAAATCAGCCAACTACCTTTGGCATTACCACACACTCACACACTCTCTGATTAAAAATCGCTTAACCTTCGCGATACTTAATTACTAATATTTTTCCTTAATTTCTTACTTATTTCACTCACACACTCACTCGGTCCCCTGGACTTATTTTACACACACTTAATACAAATTAATTTTCCCGCAATTAATAATTTAATTAATTTAGAGAATTATATAATTATTAATTAATTTATTAATTGATTTTCCTTTTCTATTTTATTGATTACTATTTCTTTTCAATTTCTTATCACTTATTTTATTTCCATAATAACACGACCTTGACTCCGTAATTTAATAAGACGTTACTTCAGGTACTTTTATCACCACAATAATTATCCTTATTTTATTTACGCCTTTTTCTTAATTAATTATAATTTCTTTAATTACATAAATTTTTCTATTTAATTTACCAACGACTTTGACCACGGATCTCTCTTATCTTTCCGAGACAATTTTAATTGATTTTATTTACTTTATTAATTTTATTAAATTTTATTTATAATTAATTAATAACTGACTAGCGACTATGACTAGATTCGACAGTTCCGGTGCGCGCGTCACTCGACCCACCTGGAAACTTCTAGAATGATTCCGGCTACCTGCCTGGAAATATTTTTTTAACCCAATGGCTCCGGCTACCTGCCTAGAGTTAATTAATTACTAAAATGTTATAATTATGTCCGAATTTAATTTATTAATTTTTTTTTTTGAAATTAATTTAATTCGCGAGAATTTTCTTTAGACGCGACGATATTAAATGTATGCTAAGTATTTAATAAAATTTTCCGGCTGCTCGCTTGGAATAAATTTTATAAATACCTCTCCAGTTAAACTTTCCAGATCTTTTTCGTCGTGTCTCTGTCCGGGTTTTGTCCGATTAATTTTCCTTGTTCTCGTTAGGTCTTAATGGTGGTTTCGTCTCTCTCTCTGTCTTTACTCTCCTCTCTCTCTCTCTCTCTCCTTCACCCTGTTATAATCAGACGCAATTAGTAATGTTTATAAAAATACCGGCTAACTGCCTGGTATTTGTTAGAAATAATTGAGATTTTCATCGCTTGGTTCCACAAAAACTCAAGCTATTAATTAATTACCTGTTATAATTAAATGAACGGCGTCTCTTATGATGTTGGTTACGGCGTGACTTAGTCGTTTTCTCCCACGTCTGCTATTCGGACGTCCCGATGGTTAATGCCCGATTCTCGTTCCGGTCCCCGTTTATAATTGCTCGCTCACTCTTGACTATAGTTGTCCTTTTTTCTCCTACTTGACTCTAGATGGGGTCGACGGTCAAGCAAGTGAAATTTCCATTTCCGGACGACTAGTCGCTACCTACCCGGAATACCCGAAGTGGTAATGTCACATGACCGACAGTGCGCATAATAGATTTTATTCGAATTTACTTGAACGCGGTAAATACGAATTTACCCCGTTACAAAAAATTATCGAAATTCACTTTTTTTTTTTTTTTTAATCTACTTTCTCACTAGCTCAGACATTTCTAAGTAGGTCGTGGAGGAACATAATAAAATTTGAAGTCAAAATATTAAAATTTACAGGTCGCTCAATATTTTTGAAAATAAATTTATCGAGTTTTTGTATTGTTTTGAGTGACCTTTAAATATTAATGTTAAGACTTGATCTTGTTACACTTATTTTATAGTATAATAAGAAAGTTTTTTTATTGAGCATAATTGAAATCAAAAACTATAATGGAAAGAATGATTATTCTCAATGAGACATAGTGGCCATAAATTTATCAAAACCAAAGTTCCTGACTTTTCAAATATGTTTAGAATTTTCAGACAAGTCTCCCAGTAATGTGGCAACCATAATTAGAATATTTTCATATTTATTCGGTTTTCATGCACTGGTCACAAAAATTAAGGAATATAGAAAAAATTCGAAATTTTTTAATTATTTTCAACATGCTGTAACTCAGTGAAAAATGGTCGTAGAATAAAAATAAAAAAAGTAAATTGTAGCCTCAAGTTTCTAGTTTTCAGATCTAAACTTCAATTTTTCCCAAAAAATCAATTTTTTAGAAAAAACAAAAAATTTTTTCTCAATTTTCGCCAATAATTAAGTTTTTTGGAATTTTTTTTTTTTTCGATATTTTTCTTCCTTATCATCTTCTCAATTAATTTTCTTGACATCACAATCATTTAGGAGATAATGTTTTTGATAAAAGAACTTGAGCTTGTCGCTAAAAAAAACTTTTTATTATTAAAGAAATGATTGAAAATCAAAAAATCGCTCATTATGCAATTTTTGGCATAATCGATAAATTTGAAGCTTCGGAACACTAAGAAGGAAAAATCGCTACGCTTTGAAGTTTTTAGGGTTTTTTCGGGATATTTTGAGGTTGAAAAAACTGAGTTCTCTTTGTTCATCCGTTATATCCAAAGTTACATCAAGATTTCCGTATGTCTTCAAATATGTGCATTTTAACCTGTTTTTTCATAAAAATTATCACTCCAAAAAAAAATTTTCCATCAAAAGCCACAAGTTTTGCCACATGGGTCATTCTCAGTCAAGACGTGGATTCGAGGTCCACGATGAAAAATCATTTTCTTTAAAAAAATGTATCAAAAAAAAAAAAATGTAATTATCTCTTAAAACTCGTGCTCATGTAAGTGGCCACTTAAATTCATTTCTTAATTTTATTTAATTGAGTCACAATTTCATCTCAAAGTCAGAAAACATCTCTCCCCTGGCTTGTTTATTTTCCTGTAAAATTGGCATTTGTTTACCAACTCGCGGGAATTGGAGACCTTGAACGAACGTCGTTGAGTTTATACTTTGTAGTCAGCGCCACTCGAACCTGGTGCGCAGTCATTTTGTTATTTATTTCATTTTTGACTCTCTGTGGATACAGTTGAGAACGAGTGAATGGAGTCTCTCCCCTAGTAAGTCTTATTTTAAAAATATTTATCTACAAATTTTAATTCATCTGTATATTTACTTCTTGTTGTGTATAGATTCTAAGTTGTCTTGGTTAATATCGTACAATAAATACATTTGTCATTACTTCTGTTTTTGTTACTAAAAAATATCTCCCCTGATTATAGCTTCCCTGTCTTGCAAAGACACAATATATCCAGGGGAGATATGAAAACTTCAAACTAGAATTTTTTTTACTGTTCTTTTATTGTTTAAAGGTTGTATATTGTTATTTAATTTTATGTATAAATATTGCATGCCTTAAGCGCAAAGCGCGCAGGTTTCCCTGATTATATAAAACGATTTGTGACGATTAAAACTGTTTTAATCGTTTTAAATCATCATAAATCGTCAATTGATGATTAAAAACGATCATGGATTTTCAGATTCAATCGTCCCAAATCATCAAAAGACGATTTATCATTTTACAATCAAAAACGATTAATGACGATTGAAATTTCAAATCGTCATGAATCGTCTTTAATCTTCATTCGAAAAATTTAATCGTATTCAATCATCAATTGATTATGATAATTAAAGATGATTTAATTTTTAATCGTCACAAATCGTTTTGTCTAATCAGGGATGCTCTACTCTTGCCTAAAAATCGTGATTTCGATTAAAACGTGATTTTCATAATTTAAACGAAAAAAAATATGTATAAAAAGCATATTGAGATAAATAATAATAACTACAGAACACGTTAAATAGATTTTCTTATCGATTCAATAAGATTTCTCAGAAGAAACTCGTTTTGCTGTCAAATTAAACGAATAAGAGCGTGATATCTACAGAGGCACTGGGCTTGATAACACCACAACTTTGTTAAAAATCATTTTCACGATTTAATTTTTATTTGTTTTATTCCTCAAAGAATTTACAAAAACCCGTGTAAAAATTGTGTGTCAAAATAATTCTGTTTCAATACAATTAATTTTTTCCGACTGTCAGTTCGGTGAATTTTCTGTGAGTTCGGCAGCCGTATATATTATTTTTCATAAAGTAGGATTGAAAAATAACTATGAATAAGCAGGAACTATACATAAATGATGGTATAATTACTAACTGTTGTATCATCTGTTAAGATTTTTTTTTTTAGCTTGACCTACAGAGGAGATAACACCACTCGCGGGAAAATTCAAACAAAAAAAACGAACAATAACGAATGCAATCGTAACCGTGAATCCTCAAACGAAATTACAGTCAAATTCCGTTATCGATTTAATTTTATCATATAAGATAAAACTTCGTTCGCTATTAATATTAAATTAATAGAATAAATAATGAATGACTGCATGTTTTTTATAATCATTAAATTGAACAAAATAATTGCATGTCTTAGGCGTGGACGCTATCATTTACGCATTTTTATTGTTTTATTGCGCTTAAGGCATACTCATTTGGATTTTCCAAACTTTATTTACAATATAGTTCATTGAAAAAACTCGATAACTATGTTTTTTTTTACAGAAAATTTAAAGACTAATTATTGTCAACTAATAATTAAGGATTGATAATTAAAAATTATAATACAAAAATAATTCATGTTATTGCTAAGATAATAACTCAAATTATAATTTATATTTTGAAGTTAAACTGTGTATTATTAGTACATAATGAAGGCTGTTTGAAAATTTGAAGATTAATTATTATTATCTAATAATGAAGGATTAATATTAAAATTATAAAATGACTGAATAAAGTTAATACTTAAATGAAAAGTTGTTTTCTTTCATAAAATTACATTAAAATCCTTCCCCTGTTCTCAAAGTATTCTACTCTGTTTATCAAGTCTCTCCCCTGGATTGAGTATCTCCCTTGGTTTCTTATAAAACAAGATCAAATTAATAAATTGACTGATCGCTTTGCAGACACGCTTAGAATGATTGTTTTGATCGAAACATTATCAAATTTAATCAAATTTTCAAATTTTTTATCGTGCCACGTCTTATCAATAAGCGATTTACGTCTTAACTGAGAATGACCCATATAGAGAATGTTTCGCAGTTTTCAAAACCCTACTTCCATCGTCTGTACGATCAATATGTCCGGAGTTATTGATTATTAATGCCAATATGAACTTTTTTGCTTTGATCAATGATTACTCTTCGCCAAGTCGTCGAAAAGACTTTATGAGGATGGCAAGAAAATTAAAAATTTTCAAAAATTTAGATTGTTATTGGTTTTGGTCCGACTTTGAAAATCAAATTTCTATTAGATCTTAACGTTTTGAGGTTCTAGGAAACTATTCTGACTAATTCCAAGATGATGTCGGAGTGTATGCATGCGTGTATGTACGCACTAACGTACGTATGTAAATATATATAACTTTTGAATAGATGAACCAATTGTGATCATTAAGGTGTCAGTCGGCGCCGATTGTTAATACCTAAAAGCTGTAAAAAATAAGGCTCAATCGGTAGGTTGCGTTCGGAGATTTTCCAAAAATAAAAACGTTTCAAAAATTTTTTTTTTGGATAACTTTTGCTCGGTACATCGATTTCAAAATCTAATCAGCTCTAAAACTTCATAAGTCGCGTCGAATGCCACCTCAACCATCAAAATCGGTTGATTCTTTCAAGAGAAACCGTTGTCGGAAGAATTAAAAAAAAATTTTTTTTTAGTATTTTCGCTATTCCTTAAAAACGACAAGATAAATCAATTTCAAAATCTAATAAACTGTAGAACTCATAAAAATGCTTCGATTGTCATCTTAACCGTTTCAATTGGTTTATTCGTTCGAGAGACATCGCTTGAGAAAAAATGGAATAAACTTTTTTTTTGAAAACAAAGGCATAGAAAAGTATTTTTAAGTTAAAAAATGTATCCACAATAATTTTTAGAGTTCAAGAAGCTCTAAAACAGTGGGAAGTTTTGGGGCTGGCCCGCAGGGTTAACTGATAGACCGATTTTTTTTTAGTTTTTTATTGATTTCTGAGAAACGAGCTAAACGATCGACTTCAAAATCCAATTAGCTATAGAACTTAATAGAACGCGTTGATTGCTGCTTTAACCATCGAAATCGGTTATTTTTTTCGTGAGATATCGTGGGAAAAAGAAATGCTAATAACGGTTTTTTTCGAAAACAGTGGTATACAAAAGTACTTTCGAAGCATTTTCGAAAATGTATTCACAACAATTTTTTTGAGCTCAACGAGTTCGAAAACAGCGGGAAGTTTTGAGGCCGGCTCACGGGGTCAACTGATAAACCTTTTTTAACTTCCCGCTAAGAAAATTATTCGTTTTCAAAAATTCCGAAAGTTATTGGTTTCACCCCGATTTTCGGAAATCGAGTTTTCATTAGATGTCGATGTTTAGAGGTCCTAGGAAGCTATTCTGACTATTTTTAGAAGGATGTCCGCGCGTGTGTGTGTGTGTGTGTGTGTGTGTGTGTGTGTGTGTGTGTGTGTGTGTGTGTGTGTGCATGTAAACTTTTAATATCGTTTTAATGAAGTGACCGATTAACATGTTTGAGGTGACAATCAAAAGAGTTTGTTGGCCGTCAACTTTTCTGAAAGTTTCAAATCGATCGATCAAATAGACTTTAAGATATAGAAGAAAAACAAAAAAAAAATTTTTTTTTTCAGTTTTTTTCAAATTTTTCAGAAATGAAAACCTCAACCTTCTCGTGTAAAATGGTTTTGTCCGATTATCTTTAAAGCAACTTATCCGATCAATCCCAAAATTTGATCAGCTCTCCAACTCAATAAAAGGCGTCGATTGCTGCCTCAATTATTTGAATCGGTTGATCCGTTCGTAAGATATCGTGGGAGAAACAAATGCTAAAAAACGGTTTTTTCCTAAAACAATAGCATATAACAGTATTTCCGAGCTCGAAGAGCTAGAAAATGTATTCACAACAATGTTTTCGAGCTCAAAGAGCTCGAAAACTGCGGGAGGTTTAGGGGCTGACCCGCAGGGTCAACCGATAGAGCAATTTTTTTACCAGTAATAGTCTATAATTTTATCAGATGCTATGTTACTAATTTAGTAAAAAGTAATTGATAAAATTTGCAAGATAAAAAAATTTTTCTTTTAAATCCTTGGACACTGATGAATTAAATCGAGAAGAAAAAGGACGAATCGAATAAGGTTGCAGACTTTAACTTAATTATGCCATTGCCCCGAACAAAATCTTAAACATAATAACTAAATCAAAACTCTATATTTGATTCGAGTAAGGTGCTTATTCGCACATGTAGTCATACCTAGCCATAATTCTCCAGAGTATTTATTTATATATTTTTTGATATTACATTTACAAAATGGATAGTAAAAAAAAGTCCCTTAACTTATTTTGTATTTTAGTTTCAAGACGAAAAATGAGTGATTCTTACTCTCAAGATTATGAAAGACTTCTGAGAAAAAACCAGCAATCTTTTCAATCCGAGTATCTTAGTAAAAGTAATCAGCAATCAAGGAATTCTCACGAAAGACATGAGATAACACGTCATGGAAATGGTAGTCAGAACTTTGATAATATTCCAGATCCTGGAGAACGATATCAGCTCGATGATGTGATTGGTAGAGGTGTTTATGGGACAGTTTATACTGCTGTTGATACCCAAGCAGGTAAGGTTTCTTTGAAGTTAAGCGGCGATCATACTTTTATTTTATCACATAAAAGTCAAAAAACCGAGAGCAAATAAAAAAAAAAAAACAATATTTCACGAACTTTACTTTTCCAAAGAACTCGATGAATATTTATCCGACGAACTCCCATAATGGACTAGATTAGAAACTAAATGAATATCTTTTTTTATCGCACGGAACACTCAAATTATTTGATCTACTAAAGAACTCGGTGATTGGTATTAGCAATATTTTTGCCACTGTTATCAACATTTTTAAGTGATGATTAATATATAAGGCTTATTCCATGTCAAATTGGCCAGTAGTTGGAATCGACTCCTTTTAATTTGAACGAAATTTGGTCAAAACTTTTCTTTTACCATAAAACAGAGATTTGCCATAGAAAAAAAATTATAAAAGTTTCTTGTGAAAGTTATTCAAAATTCAAAATTTTACTATTTGTCTAATTTTTCAACTTTATCTTTCGAATATCTCGAAAACTATGATAGATACAGAAATAGTCTTGGTTTTGTTTTAAAGAGGACACTTGGGGCTAGGAAAAGGCGAAAAATATCGATATATCGAAATATCGATATTTTTTTAGAAAATAATCGATAAATATCGTCGATATGTTTAATCTTGGATTATCGATATTCGATATTTATTTTTGAATATCGAATTGGATATTTTTTTTAAATTTATTATATTTTACAATAATAAGTAGAATCCACTTAGTATTGTTACATTGTAATTATTTTTATATATTAATTAGGAGACCGAGCTCAATATATCGGCATTAAAGCGCGCGAGTTTTGGTTTTAGTGCTGTCTCTATGATATTTGTTATGAACGTAGCCATACGCAATCGCAGTATCCCCTCTGTAGTTTGTGAGTGAAAAATTTGTCCTAAAGTGATTCAGAAAAAAAAACCCAATAAATTTTAAAATTTACAATCAATTATATAATGTTTTCGATAAATAATATAAATATCGGACCATAATAAATATACAGTATATTTGTCAGTTGCATATGTGTTTTGGAATAGCTAGAAGTATCGCATGATTATCATATATATTCGATATCAGACAAATTAAAAATTTTACAGAATATGGGTAAATGTTTTATTCCTTTTTGTAGAGGAAAACCAACTTTCACTTTTTCCAATGATAAAAAACGTCGGGCCCTTTGGGAAAAGACTATAAATGTAAATTTTCGGTCTTCGAAATTATGTCCTAACCATTTCGTAAAGGATATTATTGTTGAAAAAAATGAAAGTTATTAAACAGGTAAACAAATCGTTGAGTTATCTTCCTTTAACTGTGCAACGTTCCACGTAAAATATTTATTGTTATTTGTATCCATATTATTAAATAAGTAAAGAAATTATTTTCAACGTTAAATTTTGGCGCGCCACCGAATGAGCGGTAATGCTGCCCCCTGGGCCGAGTTTGGCAAAAACGGAACCCCATTTGTGAATAAATTTTATTATTGAATAAAATGTCTGCGGTCTGGAACTTTTTTTCAAAAAAAGATAAGAATTAACCAGCATCGTGCAACTTGTGTTATAAAACATACAAGACTTGCGGAAATACAACTAATTTAGCTTCAAATTTGAAGACAAAACATTACAATGCTTACTTAAAATTTGTACGAATGCAGAAAACAAAAACAGGAGAATCTGGCAATACAAGAAACGATAATACATCACAAAACGACGATGATGATCCTGATGCAGAGGTATGTTTACAGGCCACATACTCAACCTGCAATAATGTAATGGATGATTCGAAATAAGAACATTACAAATTGATGATTTATTCATCAATTTTCTTAACTGTTCTCTTAATTTCAAATTAATCAATCAAATAATGGAAACTTCCTAAAAAAATCAAAAGTTCCAGATAATTCATCCCATGATGCTGATAACCAATCCAATGGTACTGATAACCAATCCAACATACAGGAAACAAAAAAACGAAAACAATCTACTCTTATAAAATGTTCGGAGAGGGGTTCAAGCTTTGAAGGTAATTTAGTCCTATCTTTTTTTTTTAATTCGTTAATATTATGAAAACTAAAGTCATGAATCATTATATATTTTAGATGGAGGGCAAAAACACAACGAAGTTACTCAGGCTCTACTTTATATGGTATGCAAAGACAATTTGCCTCTGTGATGCGTTGAAAAAAGTGGTCTCAAAAAATTTATCCGTACAGTTTGTCTTCTTTACAAACTGCCATCTCGAAAAAAGGTATTTCAATCTATTGTTTCATATATTTTTATCAAAATAATGCTTTGACAATTGCCTTGTTGTTATTCTCAGGTGATTAGATTAGTAGAAAATAGATATAATACCACAAAATCTGTTTTAATGAAAACTTTAGATGAAGCAAATTTCTTATGTTTCACGAGTGACATACTCATCATCACAAACTCTACTCGAAGCTTCTTAGTGTTGACAGTTCATTTCATCGATAACCCAAAATGACAGTCTGCCTGCGCTTCAGAGCATAAATTTATGTGCTCAGAAACTGTCTCAGGTATGCTTCTATTGGTAATTATACTTAATACAATGTATAGACTTATAATTATACATCTTCTTTAGAGTCATACAGCGCAGTATATTAAAGAAACTTGGGATGATATTTGTGAAGAATTCGCTATTGTAAAAAGTAAAATTTTATCTATCACTATTGATGGTGGAGCCAACATGGTAACAGCAGTGCGGTTGTTTCTAGAAGATAATTATAGAATTCCTTGTATGGCTCACAGCTTGAATCTCATAGTTGATGCAGTATTGAAGGGTATTCCTACTTCCTCTAATCTTTGCGCTGACGTCAAAAGTATTGTGACGTTTTTCAAACAGTCCGAGAACGCCTCTGATCAATTACAAGCTGAACAAGAAGAATCAGGATAAAGAGAGGGTGAAGTGCTGACAATGACGCAAGCAGTCAGCACTCAATGGAACTCATGCTTAGACATGCTGGAGCGTTTTCTTAAGCTGTCTGCACTTGTCGCTAAAATATTAGCCACAAAAAGTCAATCTAACAAACATACTCCTGACATGGTTGCATATTCGCAGCTTCATATACTAAAAGACCTTATTGCACTTCTCCGTCCTTCCAAAGAAGCTACTGAAGAGGTAAGCGGGGAGAAGTATGTAACTGCCAGTTTAGCGATTTCCATCTGGAGTTTAGTGCGTCAAGTAACAGATCAGTCAACTCCATCAACCGCTCTAGGGAAAACTGTAAGAAAAGCATTACTGGAGAAAATTGATGAAAAACTCGTGCCCTTTGAAAAAAACCTCTTTCTCTTAGCTGCAATAATATTGGACCCTCGGTTTAAGTGTCTGCATTTTACGTCTCCAATAGCTGTTTCAAATTCAATAACAAAAATCAGCAATAACATTAGATCAGAGCACCGGGGAAGAGGCCAGCGTTCCCCAGACCCACGACCAGTTCAAGCTACACCAGAAACTGGTAAGTTATCTATTTGGTGTAGGCATGAGAAATTGATGAACCTCAGCATGAATAAAGCAGAAATACCAAGCTCTGATTCTGTCCCTAATGAGCTGCAGCAATATTCGGACCAACCACATCTGGACAGAAAATCAGACCCAATACAGTTTTGGGTAAATTGTCGACATTTCTCCCCGGTTTTATCTGAAATCGCTTTAAAATATTTGATATGTCCAGCATCCTCAGTATCTTCCGAAAGACTTGCTTCGGCTGTTAATTTGGCTGTGCCCGACAACAGAATTAGATTAACCGGGGAGTATATTGAAAAAAGAGTACTGCTAATGTCTATCTCTGATGAATACTGGTTTGATTAAGATTTCAATAAGATACTTTGGCTTAAATTGTTGACTTTTTAACTATTTCAATCCAAAAATAATGATAATCAGTACTTAAATACGTATTTAATAATATATAAATCTACCAAAAATATATTTAATAATAATGAAAATTGCCAAATATGTATTTTAATTTTCAAATATCTATATATTAGGGTGTGTCAAAAAAATCGACTAAGGTTTTTTTTTCGAATGGCCGTGGAATTCTGTCAGAGGATATCAAAATAAAGTTTCTGTTAAAATATAAGCTCTTAATATTGATATTTAGAGGTCGCGAATCATAATTTTCTACTTTCCATTTAAATAACATGGGAAAAAAAAATTCTAAGCTTGGAATTTCATACCTCAGCAATGGCTCATTCTACCTATAAGCTGAGGATAAATTTTTGTAGGGAATCAAACGCTCTACAAAAAAAGTCTTTTATCATTTTTTGATAAATCTGTCTGTTAAAAAGTTATTGGAGCTTGTCATCGAATTTATAGTGAATTTCGAGTTCTTTTTAATTTTCCGGCGAAACTATTAGACTTATCATAAAATGCCATCAAATCATTTTTGTGGAGAATTTTATTCCCTGCAAGTTATTTTTGATAAACTTTTTCCAAATTCCGCATAACTTTCTAGTTATTTCCATTTCAATATTAAGCTCTGAAAAAAAACGGCCATTCGAAAAAAAGACATTAGTCGATTTTTTTGACATACCCTAATATACATAAGTATTAACAATATATAATATAAATCTACCAAAAATGTACTTTAATAATAATTAAAATTGCCAAATATCTATGTATTGTGATAATAACTAAAATTGTCATATTTGTATTGTGATAATGAAAATTGCTAAATATGTATTTTTATAGTAATTTAATTTGTTATATATGTATTTTTATGATAATTAAATTTTCTAAGTATGTAATTTAATAATAATTGAAATTGTCATATATGTATTGTGATAATACTTAAAATTGTCAAATACATATTTGAATAATAAGAAAAATGATTATATATGTGTTATTCTTTTTCATGATCGAATATTTCAACAATTTTGCCAGTAATCGCGCCTTGAGCTAAAAATATCGATATATCGAAATATCGATATTTTTTACTCTACCGATATCGATATTGTTTAATAATATCGATATATATCGATATATCGATACGATATATATCGATATATTTTTTTCATTTGCCCATCCCTACTTGGGGCTATTGAAAAAAAAAAAAATTATGAAAAAAAATTTCGAAAAATAAGAAAGCTTTCGAATTTTTAATTTTCAAAAACTGTCAAATCGTATGGTGACAAGAAATTTTGGGCTCAAATTTTTTACTACACTACCTTTAAACAATCTTAAAAGATTCTGAAAATTTCAGAGAGGTGTTCTTTTTTGTTTCAAAATTATGAATTTTTTAATTTTGGCAAAAAAGAATTTTTTTTCCCCCCTGAGTCTAGCATAGTTAAGAAAAAAAATGACATTTTGAGAGAAAACCGATTATTTCACTATGTTCTTATTAACGCGCTTTCATGAACTTTTCGGGTAAAATTTTGTTATCGATTTTAAACTAACTTTCCGATGAATGGAAATGGAATGGTAATGGAATAAATGCGACGACTAGGACCTCCAGATGTATTTAAAATTTTTTACTAAAAAAGATCTGGCATTAATTTATTTTGACATTTTTAAGTACAAGTATTATAGAACATGATTTTGTTTACTTTTTAATTCTATTTTTCAGAAAAAAAAAACAACTAACTAGTTTGATAGTTTACTGGTTGGTAGACATAACGATTTCCTATTTCAGATATCATTAGGTGTGATCAAGGTGTTCGAAATCGATTTAAAATTTCACACACATAATATTAAAAAGCAGAAAATAATGATCGAAATAAAAAAACTAATTAATATACCATGTTCTTACAACAGACTCACAACTGTAAAATAATATCTCCGAAGCTCATCAACATTCAAAACCACATGCAGATTCCAAACTTCTTACAGATAGTCCTGAAAATGTATGATTGTGAGTTTTATGAAAATACTTGTAAGATCTATTTAATAAATGTGGGACACGTGCAACTGATAATTGATACATTAATAGTTTAACTAACAATTTCATAGCATTGCAAATGAATTAAATCAATGCGTGAGTTTTCTCATAATTTGCTCTACTCTTTAATCTTATAGTTATGTATTGTATGCGTTCCACAATTTCGCTTAGATCGTACAAACTTTCTCTTACATAAAAAGACATTTTTTTCTTAACTATGCTAAACTCAAGGGTGAAAAAAAAAATTCATCATCCGTTGTTGTGTCCATTCTTTATATATATTCAAAAGGTTCGCAGGAAATTGAACAATAGGATGTAAATCACAATAGTAATTGTTGAATATTTGCGACGTTCCGGTCATATATTTGACCATGATCAGGCATCTAAATTTCAATTACATACACATGTTAAAAAAGGTTATAATATCCAATAAGATGTTTGCTTGTAAAACATATTTACCTCAACACGCAGTACATAATAATAATCATATATAATACACATTCTATCTTCTTAATATTTAAATTATATTGCAAATTAATACATTTGTTATAATAATTATTTTGAAATATGAAGGTAACAAATGAGACATGTAACTTAGAATAATTCTCATTGTACAATGACTATGAACCAAATGTTCACTCAGTCGATAACGTC
This sequence comes from Microplitis demolitor, assembly GCF_026212275.2. Classification (NCBI taxonomy): domain Eukaryota; kingdom Metazoa; phylum Arthropoda; class Insecta; order Hymenoptera; family Braconidae; genus Microplitis; species Microplitis demolitor. The sequence goes on along the minus strand of NC_068550.1, from coordinate 13,931,290 downwards.
GAATACAGATGCCGCTACATACAGATATAAATTCAACTACAGTTTAATATAGGTGTCACTACAAACAAAATACGAATTTGAAAACACTATAATTGCGTTAAATAAAACAATTAAACAATATATTACTTAATTATAGATTTATAGTCATTTAAAATATCATTATATAAAATACTCAAGTTATTTGTATCAGTTCTTTTGTTCACGGTGTCATTTACGTTTATAAATACCATTTCACTTATATTTTTTTTGAGCCAATTAACTTCTTTGTCTAAAATTACTACTTTTTCAAAACTCAAATTTTGATGATAGTCAAAGTGATGCGATGCTAGAGCCGATTTATTTTCTTTCAAAAAGTGAAGATCTTTGCAATCATTTTTATGTTGTTTAATCCTAGATTCTAAGAATTGTTTGCTTTGTTCTATATAGCAGAAATTACATGAACACGGAAATTCTTGAACTATGCAAGATTGTTGTTATTTTTACAACGGATCTTTTACCTTCGTATAAACGCTGCTTATTTTTAGCAGGTTATAAAACGCCAATCTAACATTTGTGCCCATGAAACATCTGTTAATGTCATGCGACATTCCCACTATATAAGGAAAATGACAATATTTAATGGTGTTCTTGACTTTAATAGGATTGTTTAAACGATTATCAACTTCTTGTTTGAACTTTTCTAGAACTGCATCACTAAAAGACTTATAACAACCATTTTTTAAACAGTGAAAGAGCTGTAAGATATATTAAGGAATGGACTAATAGTGTAGTCGAGTTAGCATCATTGAAGATTAGACGTATTTTCCTATTGCAATGTTGGCTAAATAAGGTTATACCAAAGCACATCATTTAGAACTTGAGGTGCACATACTGCCTATCTTTAGACAAACATCCTTATAAAAAAACAGGTTGATAAATTAGTTGCAAATTTTCATCATTCGGTATTAAATATGGAAATAAAGGTAACATTATGGAATATTGAACAACAGTCTTTAAAAATTAATAGTACTCGAGAACTTGTTATGAGAGAGATTCCACCTGATCTTTTTAAAGTGTGTATACGTATGAATAACAACAGATATGATAGGCTTTCAGACAGAGTAAAGAAAAATAATATTAAAAAATTGTCTAGTTTGGTGAATGAGAAATTGAATAGGAATGCATTGTGTAATACTCAAAAACATGTGCTTAACTTTACGCATGTTAGTTTACCAAACAAGTGACTAACATTCTAAATTTGGATCCTAAGTTTGGTATTGAGACAAGAAATCGTATGGAGTCGTTACGTACAATAATCAAAGACGTTGAGAGACGTTGAGTTCAGTATTGCAGCAGTTAAATTAGATGGTTGTGATATTGTAGAAGAGAATATCATTAAAAATAATTTGAGATTATTTCAGAAAAACCTGACATACGCGATGCAGTTCCTAAAGGATAGACAAGATTTAATCGTTTTCACGTTCTGACGAAGGAAACACTACTGTGGTAATGTGGAAAGATGAGTACAATATGATAATGATTCACGTGCTGCCATGGTCAGACGTGGGATAGTCTCTGTAAGAGTAGCGTGTGTGCTCTGTTACATTAAAATAATTATAAATTTGTCGCCATTTGGTATTTTGTGTAGATAATATACACCCATTGGCATTAGTTGAGCGTTTGATAAAAAATATTATTTTACCAAAATGTTGAGTGTGGTAAATGTTTGGTTATTTTTCATTATGATTTATTATCAATTTGAGTTATGAATTATTATTACTTTGAGTTATGAATTATTGTTAATTTGAGTATTGTTTATTATTAATTTGAGGTATTATTATTATTAATTTTAGTGTGAATTATTAATTTAGTATTGAATTATCACGTGAGAGTGATCCAGGTATAAATACCATTCATACTTATTTTATCCACGGGTGGTATTTATCTTTATTATTTGCGTATAAGATAAAATTATGTTGTTAATACCGTAACATTCACCAGTGGAATTTACTGGGAACCTTTACTGGAAAATAATTTACATGAAATTATTTACTTAACAATTTCTATGGTCACATGCGAGTGATAAGATATTTATAATCGTTCCATTATTATACTGTGAGTGGCTTAATTGACTATATTTAAATAATTATTTTTGTTTATGGTCACGTGCGAGTGCAACTATTAATTATTAATAGATAAAGTTTTGTTTAGAATACATTTATTGTTTATGCGGTATTATTATTTTTGTTGAGTTATAATTTTATATGCGCATACTATTATTATTATTTTTTTGTAAGTGATTTACTATTATTTATCGATATTATTTATGTGAGTATGCGATATATATTTGACTGATGATTTATTAATTAATGGATAATTAAAAACAAACGGTCATCAACCCGGTGGTATTTGATATTATTATTTCATTACTGCTATCTTTCTTGCTATCCTAATTCCTAAAATTTGAAATCGCTATCCTGTTATTTATTTTAATTTTAATTTTCATTTTTCTCCGTTGTGATTTGCGAGTTATTTTGTTCGTGGAGCACACGAACTGGCGCCCAACTAGGTTTCTAACCCAGCCTGAGCAGAGCAGCTAGTCCAGGGAGATTCAGGATATCTCCAGGTGGGACATTTGTTTTCTGGGTTTATTTTAGTTTCCGACCAACGGAGAGCCATAACGGCTATTGAGCGCCAACCATACTCCGCCGTGGGACGCGTGAAATAGAAGAGAACGTTATAAAGTCCCTAAAGAAATATTAACTCAGATGATTAATTTTTGTTTTATGTCACGTTATTTTATTTTTAAAGGTCAGTTTTATGCACAAATAGAAGGTAGTAGCATGAGCAATCCGGCTAGTCCCGCTATTGCTAATGTGGTCATGAATTATGTGATAGGTCAGATTCTGAGTTCGTTACCATTTGAGATTGCATTCATTAAATTATATGTTGATGATACGATAGCAGCAGTACCTAAAAAAGGGGTCAACAGTGTTTTGGGTTTGTTCAACAGTTTTGATGATGATATACAGTTTACTTTAGAAATTGGGAAAGTTGATCGTATATCCTTCCTTGATATTTTGATAGAAAGAAGAGATAGGTGTCTTGTTACTGATTGGTTCGTCAAACCGATAAGTTCTGGTAGACTGTTAAATTATGACTCAAACGATCCTCGATCACAAAAGATTGGAATGATTACGGGATTATTGGATAGGATGGTAAGATTAAATAATGAAGAACATCGTGAGAGGAATTATGACATAATTCGGTCATTGCTGTTAAGAAATGGTTATTATAAGTCTTTTATTGATGCAGTTCTAGAAAAGTTTAAACAAGAAGTTGATAATCGTTTGAACAATCCTATTAAAGTCAAGAACACCATCAAATATTGTCATTTTTCTTATATAGTGGGATTGTCGCATGACATTAACAGATGTTTCATGGGTACAAATGTTAGATTGGCGTTTTATAGCCCGCTAAAAATTAGCAGCGTTTATACGAAGTTAAAAGATCCGTTAAAAAAAGAGCAACAATCTTGCATAGTGTATAAAATTCCGTGTTCATGTAATTTCTGCTATATAGGACAAACCAAACAATTCTTAGAATCTAGGATTAAACAACTTGAAAATAATTGTAAAGATCTTCACTGTTTAAAAGCAAATGAAACGGCTCTACACGGAAAAAAATTGCAGGATTTTTTATGATTTAACTATCGTAATTTTCATTCTATAGTATTGTAACGCTGGACTATAAAATTCAAATCATAATTTCTACAATAGACTATCGTAAATTTTGTTTTATAAATAATACTACTACAAAAAAAATCAGATACTATAGAGTAAATTATACAAGTTGTGTTAATATAAATTACAATACAACTATCGTAAAATGAATGAGTCGGTAATGTAGAATTTTTTTTAGATACAAAAGTATAATTAGAAATCAACCGAGTGAAATTAATTTTCTTAAAAAAGTAGAACTTACAATAAAAGAAATAGAAAATTTATCATTTTGGATTTTTTTTTTCTAATAATTACATTGAGAAGATGAATACAATGTTGAAATAAAAATAAAACATGTTGAAGTAATAATGATAAAACATTTATTTAATACTTTTTTAAATATATTTTTTTGGTATATAAAATTTATTAATTATTATTAATTATTCATTAATTTAACTTATAAGTTATAATTCCACATCAGGTTCAAAAAGTATTATGCTTGTTCCTTTTTGAATAAAAATAACTCATTATTTCATATCCAAAACATGCACATGTAGGAAATTAAAAAAATCATAGGTGCAATTTTTTCGAAAATTTTTTTTTCATAATTTAGCATATTTGAACAAATCCAAAAATTATTAGGCGTCGGCTAACTTCATAAAAAAACATTAAATGTCCATAATTTGAGGTTATTGAAATGTTTACCTCATCGCCAATTCGGATAAAATTATTCATTGTCGACAAATGAATAATACTCTGTAACAAAATTGAGAGAGTTGAATTTATTAAAAAAAAAAAAATTATTTATTTAGAATCATTTATCCTATGACAATAATACTACTTGTTTATAAAAATAAACTTTATGTCCAGATAAATAATTTTTAAACGAACGATATACCCACATAATATTTAGTAATAAGAAATGAATAGAAATAAATATACTTATGCCACAAAATTATTATATTTCTTAATTTGTGTAGGTTTGTAATGAAGAAAACACAGTTTTTTTTAATTTTTTGTTTATCATTGTTTGAAAAATGTCATGAAATATAACCTCTATTTCTGCACTACAGTGTAGATAAAGATGCACTGATTCATAAATATATATAGTTGAACCACAAATATTTAATAGGAACAAAATAGATGTCATGATTTGTATATACATATTGACTCTCACACAAGCATCACATCATGGTATTGTGACAACATTTGTCTTTCATACGTAAACGCTTCAGCTAGCATATACTATACGATTTCAGAAAATTTACAATCGAACTATCGTAATTTTCGTAGCTTGTATTGTAAAAACATTAAGGCAGCACTGTAAATTAAGAAGAAGAATAAAAGAATAAATATTATAATTTGATCTTTTTTTTATTCTTTTACTATTTACGATAGTAAGATTGTAATACTTCTTATTGAATTTTATACAACAAACTCTTAGTGAAATTACGATAGTGAATAGTAAAAAATCTTTTAAAAACTGTAAATTTTCGTATTTTTTATTTGAACGTCACAGATAATAAAAGTATAGTCCAGGATTACGATAGTAATATGGGAATTTTTTGTCGAATTTTTTTTTCTGTGAAGCATCGCATGACTTTGACTATCTTCAAAATTTGAGTTTTGAAAAAGTAGTAATTTCAGACAAAGAAGTTAATTGGCTCAAAAGAAACATAAGTGAAATGATATTTATAAAAGTAAATGACACCGTGAACAAAAGAACTGATACAAATAACTTGAGTATTTTATACAATGATATTTTAAAAGACTATAAATCTATAATCAAGTAATATATTATTTAATTGTTTTATTTAACGCAACTATAATGTTTTCAAATTCGTATTTTGTTTGTAGTGACACCTATATTGAACTGTAGTTGAATTTATATCTGTATGTAGCGACATCTGTATTCGACGTTATCGACTGAGTGAACATTTGGTTCATAGTCAGTGTACAATGAGAATTATTCTAAGTTACATGTCTCAGTTGTTACTTTTATATTTCAAAATAATTATTATACCAAATGTGTTAATTTGCAATATAATTTAAATATTAAGAAGATAGAATGTGTATTATATATGATTATTATTATGTACTGCGTGTTGAGGTAAATATGTTTTACAAGTAAACATCTTATTGGATATTATAACCTTTTGTAACATGTGTATGTAATTGAAATTCAGATGCCTGATCATGGTCAAGTATATGACCGGAACGTCGCAAATATTCAACAATTACTATTGTGATTTACACCCTATTGTCTAATTTCCTGCGAACCTTTAGAATAAAAAAAAATTTTTTTTTCTAAAAGTAAAAAATTCATAATTTTGAAACAAAAAAAAAAAACGCCTCTTTGAAATTTTCAGGATCTTCTAAGATTGTTGAAAGGTAGTGTAGTAAAAAATTTGAGCCCATAATTTTGTGTCGCCATACGATTTTGACGGTTTTTGTAAATTTAAAATTCGAAAAATTACTTATTTTTCAAAATCTTTTTCCAAAATATATTTTTTCAATAGCCCCAAGTGTCCTCTTCAACACGAAACCAAGACTATTTTTGTATTTATCATAGTTTTTGAGATATTCAATGAATAAAGTTGAAAAATTCGAAAAATAGTAAAATTTGGAATTTCAAATAACTTTCGCAAAAAAATTTTATAATTTTTTCGTTTGGCAAATCTCTGTTTTGTGGTAGAAGAAAAGTTTTGACCTACTTTCGTCCACATTGAAATGGGGCGATTCCAACTACTTGCCGATTTGACATGGAATGACCCATGAGTATTTTTAATTCATATAATTTCCAGTCAATAAATAAATTATACGTGATGAGAAACTTTAACTATATTTTTAGAACTATTCATAAGCATTACTTTAACCACTAGTTACTTTTGAAAAATTTTATAAATATATTATAATCTGATTTTTATTATTCTAATATTTAGGAATAATCTGAACAATGGCATGGATCATAAAAAAGAAATATATTTATTTCTTGATTATTCCTAGTTATTTACACAAATTATATAAGTCTGAAAGTTTTTAATAATTATTCAAGTATCAAATAATCAGTTCAATAACTGTAGGTATCAGGAGTGAAGTGAGTAGAAGCGGCCGGCCAAAATATGCAGTCATTCAATCATTTAGCAGTTAAATACCACGCTATGATATGCTGTCACTCAACAGTGGAGCCTAAAAAACCATTATGCCGCTAGTAATTATGTTTATTTTGTACCGAACGGACGTACAATACATTTTTCTGTTTAATAACGATAAGGGATGTGTTGGTCTGTGAATTCTGGCCCCCGGCAAGGCCTCGTTTCCGTTGAAGATTCACAGGTTGAATCTATTCTACAGGAGTTGACTGCACTGTGAACCAGTGACTTTTAATTGAATATTAAATTTATACATGTTAGTAGACAGAAACAAAGCTAATAGGGTAGTTAAGAGGATGCACTCCCTAATATTTCAATACAAGTAAGAGCATGTATGTAAGGATCGGATCTCACAGAGATCCAGGAGTCCAGATGCTTAGGCAATGGACAGTCAGGAGAATAAATAGAGAATTGACCTTGTTTGTTAATATCAGCGTAAACGTTAGTGAATTCAATCTGAGTCGTCGATCAAGAAGTCTGATTTCCTTCAAGCTAGTAGACCGTCATGGGGAAATTAGTTAAGGTTATATGAAGTTAAAGTTCCAATCAGTCAGTTGACCAGCATCAATTTACTAACGTCGAAAATAAAAGAAACGAAATAATTTTAGAAATTTTTATATTGATTTTTCAAAAGCTGTTAAAAACGTAATAATATATTTTTCGTAAAATTTATGGAAGCGTCCTGTAAGAAACTTATTAAAGGTTTTAGAGCGGCTCGTTGTGTAGTGTGCGATCATTATTATGTGAGATATCGATGATTAAAGCCAAAGTAATCTTTTTTTCGCTTAAAGGCTGATATCAGAGCGACGGATTGCCATACAAGGCTAAAATACATCAAATTAAAGCTAAATAAATTTGCTTATTGACCTATGATTTGGCTTAGCTGAGAAAAAAAAAAATTTTCGAAATTCCTTGTCTCGTGGTATTTTTCATAATTTCGCAATAACCATAGTTCTAAAAAAAATATTATTGGAAGATCTTGGAAATAGTATTCTTAATGACGCTTCATTAAAAATTTTGATTTTATATACATGTAAATAAAATCTGATAAACGGTATACCCTGCAGGCCAGCCTTGAAACTTTCCGGTTTTTTCAAGCTTGAGGAGCTCAAAAACATTATTGTCAAAACATATTCGAGCTCTTTGAAGTGGACAATACCTTTGAATGTTTTGGCTTTTTCAAGCTTTTCGAGCTCGAAAGAAATTACGTGTCGTATTTGTTACGACCACCGCTGAAATTAAAATCAATTATCTAAGATTTTTCCCTTTGGCGGCTATAAGAAAATTTAGACTAATGATTAAGAGGTTGCGGAAAACTGTACAGAATACAAGGAAGATATTATCTTTCCATATTTAATATTTAGTGAGAATCTTTTTGAAAATTGAGCACCCAAACGACTTCGGAGAGACTGGTGCTATTGTTGTAAGCCAAAAATTAGTGAGAGAATTTTAATAAAAGTGTAAATATGTCCAAAAATAATAATAAATAATTGATTGTTGTGCCTGGACCAGCTCCTCAGGCTGGGTTAGTGCATGAAGGTGTCAGCACATTTTTACAAAAAGGAAAAAAATATTTGTTTAGGGAAAAACTTGCGAGGGGAAAATTCAAGTGAGTAGTTTAATTGCAACGTGGATAAATAAAACAATCAAGTGAACATATCTATTAAAATTGAAAAAACAATAGCAATAAGTAATAGAAAGTAGCAAATAAATGTGCAAATTAAAATTAAAATGATGGGAAAGATCCAGAAAAATAAATATCAAATTTTCCGATAGCCGTTGATTTGCAATTATATATTACATATAAAAATATATTCAAATTTACTTACCATAATTTGTTAATTGCAATTATTAAATTAACAATAATTGGCTACGAAATGCCAAGTTACGTTAATAATAATTTTTCCCCTGTGGGTAAAAATCTACTGTATAAAGTAAAATATTTTCAGAATCAATTAATTAGTTAATTAAATACTTGATAATGTTTATTTATTGTGAACAATGAATAATTAAATTAAACTATTTTCCTATCCTAAATCAAGCCGCGTACTCAGCTACATCAGCCATTCAGAACCCAGTGCTCAACATCTACACGAGTATCTGAAGGAGGATTGTCCGAACTTCTTCGTACGAGGAAGCCAGGGCATACCCTTACAATGGTGCCAACGCTCAATTGCAAATGTCTGATTGATTTGGATAGTAAAAAAATTTTCGAAAATTAGAAAAGAAAAAAAAATTTGTAGAATTTTTTTTTACCAAAGGAAATTAGTACAGAAAAAAACACGTGTTTGACAAATTACTGATAAAACCCTTAATAAATTATAAAATTGCATAACAATCTGGAACATTAAATTCGCCAAGTGTCTAGCTTATAAAATATATCAAATTTACCGAGAATTATTAATAATTTACCTACACAAAAAATCTGCAAATATATGAAACTTTGATAGAAATTATCACAAAAATTTTGTCGCGTAATTTTACTTATAAAATTCTGAAGAAAAAGTACGGGAACGATATTGTCTAGCTTGTATGACTCATTTCTCGGCTGGAAATAAAAAATAAATTGACGCTACAGGATAAAATTAAGCTTACAATTTTAAGTGAAAATGAAATTTGTGAAAAATTAAAGTTTTAGTTCAATGATAAAATTTAAATGATCAATTTTAATACAGAAATTTGTTAACGTTTAAATTAAAACTCTTAAAGAAATTAATAAATAAATTATTTATTGGTGAGAGAAAACAAACCTTGAAACAAATAATTAAATAAAATCTAGGTAAATCATGTAGTGTAATTTATTATTAATAGTTGTCAAATAAAATAATCGTGAAAAATTTAAAATAAAATGATCGAAAAGATTAAATAAAATTCAATAATAAATACTTAAAATTGGAAACGGATTACAGTCGTTATATTTACGATCATAATAATTACGGTTGTCAAATTTATTATGGGCCTAAAAATAAAGTCTTTGTCCATAGGACTTAAGTTTAACAGATAAAAATTGAGTGTGTCATTAAGGGATAAACCCCCGTTGAGAATCAGGATATTTTTTTTTTACTTAAGTGGATAATCTTTTATTGTGAGATTGTGATTAGTGTTTATGTTGTGTGAGTGAAATATAAAATTGAAGATCAACAAGATGTCAAGCACCAACCCAAATAGCAAACGGTTGTTAAGATTAAATTTCCAAAGGGATGACGACTATCTCCAAGAATTGTGCACTCACCACCAGCACCGTTGACAACAAGAACCGTAACGTCGACGAGAGTAACAACAGCTACAGTAACGAGGCCTACTGCCACAGTGACTAGCTCGGGAATAAATGGAGTAACGTCGTCTACCAGGGTCATCCCTACAACCAGCAGCACGGGTAACACAAATACATTAAATAACATAATCTCAAATTCAAACCAAATTTCCAGTTCGAATTCAAATCCGGATCTTAATTTAAGTTCAAACCAAACATCTAGCTCAAATTCAAATCCCAATTTAAATTTATGTACAATTAAAAATTTACAGAATTTAAATTTAAACTCAAATAGAAATGAAAATTTAGACTTAAATTCAAACTCGTATTCAGGCGTAAACCCAAATCTAAATTTAGATTCAAATCAAAATTTAGACTTAAATAATAGAGATCAAAACCCTGGAAATTTGAATATGAATTTGGATTTAAACTAACGAAGAGAAAATTTGGATAGAGATTGATCAGTAATTAGAAATCTATTAATGAATCCGATCCTCAACCAGGGAAATGACCCTATAAATGAAGATGTTAGTCGTGTTCAGGCCGTGTTGGTTCCAGGTTCTACTTCTTTACCTGGCCCTGTTTCAGTACCGGTTCTGACAGGTGGTGAACCGACTATGACAATGAGCGAGTTATGAAACCTTTACCAACGTTTTTCGTTGAATAATACAAATATGGCTGCACCTTCTGTGGCTCAAACTGTTCACCAGATGGCCAAAAGTTTTGGTGACGGGGGGGTGTTGTGCAGCCATACTTGCTCCACAATGTCAGAATATAATGAATGATCCTCGAAATTCTGAAAATAATCTGCCAAATGAGGTTTTTCCTGAGGATTATATTGACACACCAGCACGAAATTTTAATAACAATAATTTTAACAATAGATCTACAGAGAATCCTATGGTTGGCCAATCAATTCGGGGAAATGGTCCCAAGGCATTTTCGAGACGAGAAAATAATAATCAAGATGAGAGGAAATGGCGTGACATCAGGCAACACCTCAAGCTGTGGACACTGAAATATCCACAGAAAGACCTATCCGCAAACGGATTTATCGCGGCAGTCGAGGCGAGGATGTACCGTGAAGGTTGGGCGGAATTTGATGCGATTTGTATAATAAGTTACTTATTGGAAGGTAAAGTTGTCCAGTGGTTCAATACAAATTTTCTGCGCAGGACTGATTATCAGCATTTCAAAAAGGCATTTCTGCGTGTATTTGGTTCATCTAAAACTGACACCCAAGTACTAATGGAAATAGTACATATGAAGCCAGCTGAGGGTGAATCCACGGTGGATTTCACTTTCAGAATGCAACAGAAATATTTTAAAATGCGCTCACCTCCATCTGAGCAAGAACAAATTACTTGCATTCAAAATCACTTGCCAAGTGAATCGAGAATGTTGGTATTTGCAAGATCAGTACAAGACTACGATACCTTTTTGTCGGTTCTACACGAAGCCACACAGTCGATGAAAGAAAGTAAGAGATTGTTCAGATCATCATCTTTTGAATCCTTATAACGTATACCTAGCTGAAATTTCGTGACAGAAACGCGGAACAGCCCAATATAGCGTATGCGGTCGCCCACGCGTGATAAATAATAATAAATAATAATAAACGATATTAAATAATGATAAATATCGAGACCAAATTAAAATAAAATAAAAAAAACTTTAAACAATGATTAAATTATAAATAATAAATATTTGTCGTGCCTGGACCAGCTCCTCAGGCTGGGTTAGTGCACGCAGGCGCCAGACCGTTTACTTAAAACAGACAAAATTTATTCAGGGGAAATTTACGAGGGAAAATCCGAGCAAGTGACTTGCGACGAAGCAGATAACACTCGAGAGAACTAAAATAAATAATGGAAAAAAAAAATAGTCAATATGATAAATAATTAAATACAAATAACAAATAAGATCAGGAAGATGAAATTAAGCAGTAGGAAAAGATCCAGGGAAATAAATATTAAACTTTCCCCGACAGCTGTTGGTTTCCACGTTTTAATTTTTATAAACAATATAAAAATTATAATTTTACACAATATTTAATTCGGTTAAATTAAGAACAATAATAATACCTGGTAATTGTCAAAAAAAAATAATGCCGCAATATTACAATAAATTATATAAACTGAATAGCCAAAACAAAATAAATATAATTTAATTGATAATATAAATTTTTAATATCGAATAAAAGAAACAGTACTTCACTTAAATTTTGCCAAGATGATAAATAATAATAATATTTTTATTTCATTTTCTCTCTCAGCACTTGTGAGAGGGAGAAAGACACGGAATTTATCCTCACTCACACTCAAATAATGAATTCCTCTGTATTATAATTAATTTATAATTTCAAAATAAAAATTTCAACAAAAACTTTAGACTACTGGGGCAAATAGATAAATCAAAAATAAAAGAATATATAGTTACTTAATTATTTTAAATAATAATGAATATAAATAATAATAAATACATATAATAGTGCTTAATATTTTTCTACAAATATTTCGAGTGAGAATTTTCACCCAAGTGATGATGTTAGTACTCGAGGAATTTACTCAAGTACTGTATGCGCTCTATAGATATATATACTACAATTGTATATATATATATATATATATATATATATATATATATATATATATATATATATGTATACCGGCAACGTTTCACTACGCTGCACTTAAGTTATATATACATATATATATATATATATATATATATATATATATATATATATAGAGACAGAAATATCAGAATATTTTTACCAATAATAAACAATAATAATAATTAACGATAATTATTTATAATAGAAATCATGTATCATCCAGTGTTAATTATTAATAAATTAATTTCCCTCGCCGCGGCGACCAACAACTACCGGGGGAGGTTGTCACGTAAAAAATATATGCCGTGAAAGAAATGCAAAGTACTTACTCAAAATTAACAATCTCCAAGAACCAAAATAATATGGATTGGAACAAATACTTTAACCAATTCACCCGGTGAAATTTAGCAATTATCCTTTTTCTTTTTCCACAATAAATAATAAATACTCGGTTGTACAAATAGAAACAGCGTCCACACACACTGCTAGTCCGTATCTTCCTAAATTAATTACCCCAACCTCCAACTGTTGGTCGTCGCCCACCTGGTGCCACTGTCGCTCTTAATTACTATTATAATTATTGTTATCAGCACTGGGCCTAGTTTTAAATTAAAAATATAAAATATAAAGACAATCCTTAAATACCTGAATGATACATGAATACTTATTTAATGTATGAACTATCTATTTATAATTTATCCTATTTTTATCTTATCCAATAACTGAAATAATAATTATTTATCAAATTGACGTCAGAATTATAGCCGAGGTATCGATTTACAGTTACCCGGCGGTCAATATTTTCAACCAAACTGACATCCTTAGTCGGATGACAAATTTAAATAAAATAATATATTAGACAATTGTAGGGGCATAATGTTACGCTGGATTATGCATCCCAACTGTCTCAAAATCATAAACAAAAACTTAAAATTAATATAAACCAATTATTTGTAATTTTAAATTATAAATTAAGACTAATTCGCACACGTGCTCTCTCATACTCAGCGCGCATGCGCTAGCACCGTGCACGGAGCGCTGTCTCCATCGGCGAAATGGCGGAATGCCCGCGTAACGACTCAAATTCAAATATATAATTAAAATATTTAACTTATAACTAACTAAAATTAAATAATTTGAATCGTTACGTGACATCCTTCAATAAGTCAGTACCAAAGCCTAAGGAGAAATCCAGATTTCTAGCTCTTTAGGAATTGGCTGGTACTGAAATTCGCATTGGTACTTGGTGGCTGAAACAACCTCTAGTCATCAAAGTGATCAAAGAAGATTCTAAGAGTGGTTTTGTTGTTTGTGCTTCAGTTGGTAGTTTAACTACCACCAAACCTCAATTTTTATTGAGTACAGGGGAAGTCCCTCAACAATATTCTGCTCCACCTTCAAATCACCAGCCTTGTCAATCTACAATAAGTTATCCATATTCTTATCACCAAAAGTCTTCAGCCAGAAATAATTACTCAAGACCGAATTTCGGTCAAATTGCTCGTAATAATTTTGTAAGGCCTCAGGTAAATCCTAATACATTCTTCTGTCATAATTGTGGTCAAAATGGTCACAGGTACAGGGAATTAGTGAACTCTAGAGTGAATATTTGCACGTATTGTGATAAAGTCGGCCATCTTAGGCAGGATTGCTTTGCAATCCAAAGTTTCCCGCCTGGAAATGTATTCCGTAATCCTAACAATTTCCAGCGTCAAAATCCTTTTAGATCAAATAATAACAATGTTTTCGTGAGTAATAATAATAATTTTATAACCACCCGCAAAATAATAATTTCAATAACAACAATTTTTCGCAAAATAATAATTTTAATAATAACAATAATTTTGATCGTATTCCGAGACAATTAACCCAACAAAATTTTCCAACTGTACCCAGTAGTAATAATAATACTAATGATAATAATGGTCAAAATGTTCATTTAAACGGGCAACGCCCTTTTTCTGGTGGTTCCCCAGGAGACGGGGCGTAAAAAGATCGGGAATCCGGAAACGGAAACGAAAGATGAGTGCTGGTAGTAGAAGAAGATATCGAAAATTTAAAATGAGGTTTATGCCTGGAGCTGGCGATGATAGAAGAACGGTGTAGAAGAACGGTCCCCGGATGACCGTACTGTGCCAGAGACCTTCAAGTCTACTGGATTAAATTTAAATTATTCTGATCTCTTAAATATTAATAATTTATCGTCAACAGAGAGTTCAAGATGGTTAAAAAATTTAATTAATATATTTAAAGAGATGCCGATAAGTGCGCGTGATATAAAAATTTCTTCAGTTGGTTCCGACGAAGATGCAGAACCAAGTGCTGTAAATATTGAGAGCACGCCCTATTTGTGTGGATTGGAACCATTAGTAGATCCAGAAAACATGATACTTCTGATCACCTGATACTTCTCGCGCTGCTTTCCTGCCTGGAATATTAAGAGGTAAACACCTACCCATTCATATCATTAATAAAATTGCTTCTCGTTCTAGATTTTTACTTGGCGCTGTCTCGCGTCTGCCAGTTATGACAACCAGAATACCAGTGTCTGTCTGGGTATTTAGAATCCAGCTGAACGGGATAATCGATACAGGAAGCAAGAGGTCATACCTAAATTCCGCAGAATATAATAAAATTCAGTTCAGGTGAACTACAAGAAGATGACACACAACGTCGAAATGTTCTTCTTGCCAACCACACAGCATGTAAGACGATAGGTGGTGCACCTTTTATAATTTACATTGGTTCAGTGGCTGGAGAACAGTATCTCAGCATCATGGAAGACTTAAGCCACTCAATTGTTTTAGGTATGGATTTTGCCTTGCAGTATGGCGTCGAAATCAATTATGCTAAATAAATTTGTAGATTTGGTGGCACTGAAGAAGTCTACCAGTTCCAGAAAATTAATTGTCATGAACAACGTGCTCGATGTCAGGTATTATTCTCTAGTCAGGAGTCTGACTTCGACAAATTTTTGAAAGTGGAATTGGATAAGTTTCAACTGCTTCCAAAACAAGGCTTAACTAATTTGGTACAATATGAGATCGTTCTTCAACCCGGGGTTAAGCCCATACAGGTACGCCCTTATAGGAGAAGTCCTGTAATAATTGCAGAGCTTAATAAGCAGATCGACGAGTTGCTGGATAAGGGCTACATACGTCCTAGTAATACATTCTGGTCATGTTCACCAGTAATGGTTCATAAGGTAAATGGAGATTGGCGATTCTGTATGGATTATCGACCGATTAATCGATGGATGATTATACCTGCGCATCCACTGCCAAATATTCTCAGGATATTGAGTGCGTTACACGGAGCTGTCATTATAACGACGATGGATTCAACCGAAGCCTTTCATCAAGTTTTATTAGCGGAAAATTCCATTCCTTTAACAGCCTTTTCCGTTGAAGGACATGGACAATACGAATGGGTAAGAATGCTATATGGTTTACCTGGAACACCATTTACATTCCAGAAGGTGATGGATAAGCTTCGAGATCGTTTTATACATTTAATACATGAAAGGATTTCACCTCGAGCTTGGATTGATAAGGTCTTCGCCTATTTGGATGATTGGGTCATTATCAGCGAAACCTACGAAAAACACTAGCAAATACTTTGACTCGTTTTTGAAGTATTCCGTGAAGATGGCTTATTAATCAATCCAAAGAAATGTAAGTTTGCTTGATCCGAGGTCAAGTTCTTGGGTTTCATTGTGGACAGCGAGGGCTTACGCCCTGATCCGGAAAAAATTGCTCCGCAAAATGAGAGGCTAGATTCCCTATCACGATTATACGAGGATGATAACTCTGTTGAATGGTCTGAAGTACCGAAGGAAGTGAAAAATGAAGGTATTATATTTAAAAATATACAGTCCAAAGATTGGTGTAATATAAAGAAATTAAATAAATTAAAACACCCTGAGAATTTTTTAGAATGGAGAATTGTAGACGATAAGCTGCAGTATTTTAAACCTGATTATTTAAAGGAGTTCATTGATGATTAAGATGCTTGGAAGATCGTATTGCGAGATCATGAAGTAACTGACGTACTGAAAAACAATCATGATGTACCAGACGCTGGATATTTGGGCCGAGAAAAAATGTACCAACGCATTAAGACCAAGTACTACTAGCCCGGCATGAATAAGGATGTCGCTGATTATGTCGAAGCTTGTGAAACGTGTAAGAAAGTCAAGTACAAACAAACTTCCTCACAAGGATCTATGAGGACCCGTCAACCAATGGAGCCATGGGGAATTGTAGCCACCGACGTTACAGGGCCTTTCCCTCATTCTAAAAATGGCTATCAGTATATCTTGATTATTCAAGACTTGTATACACGTTTCATCGATGTCTTCCGGTTACATAAACAAACTGGTCAGAACGTTAAAAAATGATTTATCGCGCGTTTTCTCGTTGGGGTTATCCCATGTTCTTGGTTACCGATAATGGTACTGAATTTATCAACCAATTGGTTGTAGATTTCTTAGCTGAAACTGGTGTGAAGCTGACAACCACCGCCGTCGCTCACCCTCACGGTAATCCTGTCGAGTGGATAAACAGGACCCTGAAACCATTGATTCAGGCTTTTATTGATAAAAATCAGACATCTTGGGATGAACATTCTGGTGAGTTACAACTCGCATATAATAGTTCATACCATGCATCTCTCAAGAAGTCTCCTTATTATCTTGCACACGGTAAAGAGCCCAGGTTATTGGGTAAGGTTGCTAACGTCAAGATTGACGATCAAGAGCTCAAAAATCTAGCTTGGCGCGCGCGAGTCAATCATTTAGATCAGTTAAGACATAAGGTAGTAGACATTATGAGAAGAGAGAGCGAGAGACAAGCTCAGTATCATGATCACGGTATTAAGGATCTTCCTACTCTTAAAATAAGAGATCAGGTTTATTATCCTAATAGAAAGCTGAGTAAGAAAGTAGATAAATATAGCACGGGTCTAGCACGTAAATTGTTGGTACCTGCTATAGTAGATCACATAATTAGTCCGTTAGTTGTAATTTTGAAAGACGATAAAGGGAAATGCCTTGGCAAGAATTATGTTCCAGATCTCAAAATTCCACGAAGGAGTTTAAGATCGGAATAATTTAATTGAATATTTTTACAGAGACGTACAAGGGACTGGCTAACGCTGGATCATTAGTTGGACCATCCTTACAGTTATTACACTCTAAGAGACGTGCGTACATTCGATCGTCTGGACCGCAGGAATCGTCGGAGTGTACGAATGGGAGACAGGACCATTATCCAAGGTTCCTTATTGGTAATTCCGGCAGTACGTCCACAACAGCCGGCTGAACTAGATGCCCCACTTCACCTTTGCTATAAGCCGCCGCAGCCGCCAAAACCACTGTACCCAACTGATTGGAGACGGGTAGATTACGTTTCTCCAGATAGTGCGGACCTGTTTCCGCCAGTGACCCGAAATGTGATTCAGCGGAAGGAACCACCGGTACTTGCCGAAGGAGAAGGTGTTCGCAAATCAGAGGGCGACATTCAACTGGAATCCATAACCCAGAAGATGACGGATGAAGGGGACCTGAAAGATGACCTGGACATTCTGCACATTGACCCAGAGGTCATAATCGAGGAAGGTTCATTTAACATTTGGGAGGAGGCCGACTTGGCACTAATGGGGCACCACGTAAGAAACGTATTACCTAAACCCGAATAAGCGGTTTCCTCACAAGGAGAATATCTCCCCGTATTCTTTTGTTCTTCTATATTTTTATATCTTGTTCCTTCTTATCCGTGTGTGCGTTATTCTGAAATAAAGAAACAACCCAATCAACCAAGTTCACTTAAATTTCATTTTTTCTAACCTAACGTCAATCTGGTGACAGGAGTTGTAACGGGGTGACCTCATGTTCGACTGCAAGATCAGCAAAAAATTGATTTCGCGCCTTTTTAATTTGCGCACCCGCCCTTGCGCCAAATTTATTTTAATTTAGTGGCGTGACGGTAGGAGGTAGATCAGACTCACCTCGTCGCCAGACGCCAGAACCTAAAATTAATCGTAACCTGGAAGCCACACTGAGCAGTCGCTCAAAATCCAATGTGGTCTGTTTGATTTTATTCTGAAGTATTTGTGAGTTTTGGGTCAGTCAGACGCCTTTTTTATTAAGTTTCTTTGCTGTGTAAATTTGAAGATCCAGTCTATTGTCCAGGAGGAGAACCTACGCCATGGCAAGGCACCAAGAACAAGTTAATATAAGTTCCTTAGCGTTAAGGTTAAACTTTTCTATAAGATTAGATTTTGTCAAACACGTAGAGAAATTTCTTGAGTTAATTTTATCATTTTTTATAGGATTTATTTATTTATATTAATTTATATTTAATTTAATTGAATCTCTGTGCATGCAGGAAAATTTACTTAACTGTCGATTTCAATTTGTCAGGATTTTCCTCGACATTGATGAATTATTTGTAAATTTTAAGTTGAATTTGAAATCCGTTAATGATTATTAGTATTAATTATTTAATTAAAACTATAAGAATAACTGAGTTTCGGTATTTCGGGTATTCGAGAGTAGTATGGTGCAACTATAGCGTCCCCCACCACAAAGTGGTGGTAGAGCCCAGAGCGTGGTGGGATCAGCCGCGGGTCCGCCGGTCGTTGCGGATATATATAAATATATATATATATATATATATATATATATATATATATATATATATATATACATATTCTTCCTTACCCTAACTGGAGACTATATTAATTATAACAACAATAATAGCAATGATGATATTGTCTATATGTCGAATAATTATCAAATTTATACTTACCTCATATATAATAAAAGGTAAATGATCTAAAACGTGTATATATATTCAAATTTTATATAATATGCGTGCATATATTACACTTATGCTTAAGAGATCATCATTGGTACATGCTCGCATAACTCAAGTAGACCGCTCATGTCGCCTGTATATACATGAAGTATAGAGTATAACTCGTATGAGATTTGATTCGTTTTATATTGTAGAAGACGTGCTTTGTTTATAGCGTCCAAGGTTAAATATAGGTGCTCTAGTGTAATTGGTAATCGCGCCTTAGTTAATCTTTCAATTTCAGCCATCATGTCTAGCCCTTCCAAGAGTGAATACACGCCATGATACAGCTCCTTCAGTAGCTCATGTACTTTTATAAGTATCTATATATATGAAATAATTGAATAATTAAGTAATAATATTTTTAGAGTTAGAAAAATTTTATTTACCAATTTTTAAATTGCACTTACCCTAGTTTTAAGGTTTAGAATAACCAAGTTAAAATAGTGTCGGCCTATAAACACAGGCATTTTAACAATCAATTTTAATTTCCAACAGATTTTAGGTCGTTCAAGTGCAAACGTAAGATACACGCTGAATAACTTACTTACAAAATACAAAGTATGTATGATTGTCATGTATCGTATTTCACAGAATCATGAAGTTATATCTCATTAGACGCATATAAAAGATTTATGTCTCGTTAGGTGCATGCTATTATACTTTTAAATTATTTTATGACTACTTTTTAGATTAAATATATATTTATTTACATACAAAATTTAAAAATTAATTAATAAGTTCGATTTTACGTTTAATTATAGACCTATAATATTTGAATATTATTTCAATTATTAATAAATTTGAACAGACAAAAATTCAATAACACGTCGGTAAATAATAAATATATTAATTATGTGCAAGTGTATAGTTATTTAAAAATTCAAATATTAGATAATTTCTTAAAAACTTGAAACTATTAAAATTTTTAAAAATACTTTTAAACTGTTAAAAGAATTAACCCTTACATCGGTAAGGTAATAATGCGCTTATTTATCATGAGTCGAAAAATTATCACAGTATAAGAATTATACATTAATTAAGCGGCTCTTATTAAGAGAGCTGTCATAACGAACTAGATATATAGATATAGTAATAACGTCAAACCAATTTTAAGTATTATTTCCTGTTTTTATTGCTATATATTTCAAATATAATTATAATTAATAATATTTTTATGAAAAATATTCAAGGTGATTTACCGTGGATTATAAAATGTAAATTCAATTAAAACTACATACCTGTATTATTTGAATACATAAAATTATTATTTTAATTGTTTTTAGGCATACGTATTATCAAAGTAAGATCATAAAATAATTATTTCTTATTTTTACCTTTTATTTATTATAATTATAATTGATAATATTTATAATTTAATGAAAGCTACATAACTGTACTGTTCGAATACTTAAAATTATTACTTCAATTCATTTTAGGCATACGTATTATAATTATAATTCATAATATTTAAAGTAACTTACCGTAGTTTATAAAATGTAAATTTAAAGTATTTTTTGAACACAATTATTATATTTAGATAAAATATTCTAAAATAATACATAATTAGCTTTACAAATAATATATTTATATAAGGCTAAAAGTTGTTTATTCCAACTTATAATGATAAGATTTCATACAAGGCATACCATGACAATGTTGATATATATTTATAGGTATATAAAGTTTTCTAATCGTAACTGGTATTATGGACAATTGTATACATAATTTTAAACCATTACTTTGGTAATAATGTCCTTAGTGAAAAATAATATTAATTCGAGCATAACCAGCTCCATATAATCACTGGTAAACCAGCTGTACGTAACTTCCAAGCTACTTTTGATTTTTTCATTTACAGAGGCGTTTTTCAAACCGGCCGTCACAAATTTAGCAATGATTTCCTCAGATAGGTCGATATCTCCAAAATTTTGACGGATACGAGGCATTCTCTCCTGAGCAGGTGTTATTAACTGATTTAAACACTCATTTTACGGGGCACATAATTTTTGAAGATACTTCAGACGACTATTTATTAGATCTTCGAGTTCATAAATATTCTGCATTGTGTTTTGACGCATTGTCACTTTTCTTACATATTTAGGCAATGTAGCAGTCTGCTAACTGGTGACATCCATAATCGTAAATAATTTTTTTTTTCCATAGGTAGACCCCAAAGACGAATATTGAAAAATGTACCCCTCGAGTGATGATGCATCATTAGGCAGCTTTCTGTATTGAGCATCAGGCAAATTGAAATTTTTAGCGAGTTTTTTCAGCACAGTTGTAAATTGTTGCTACTTTTCTGACGAATACACTATACCGCATGATTTTTCATCAACAATGGCAATACACGGCACAAACTTGGACGTTTCAGTATCCAATTTGAGTCCAACAATTATAGATTTAATACGAGATTCATTTAGTTTATATGAACTGGTTAGTATAAAATCGAATTTCTCCCAAGGCTGAAGTACGCGGTTGTCTTGTTGCGAGGTACTTGGCTCAGCCATTTCGTTAAATAATCGTTTTATAGATAGTGACATTTTGAAAGCAGTGTGATATGCTTCAGTCACAAGCTTTAGAAGAGAACTGTTGTAGATTATAAAACTGTCAACTTTTTAACACATTTATTACCCCACCACATATAAATGCAAACTATGCATTTTTAATTTATGCTTTTACATTAGTTTAATAATTTGCGCTGCTTCATGGGGCTATACGTATATACAGTGTATTAACTAAATTAATAAATAAAACTTATAAATAAAGTTATACTTTTGTATAACTTGTGCTAATTTATCTAAAATTTTCTACGAGGTCACGAGTTTTCTATTACGTTTGTTAATTTTTTATAAGGAATCATGTCAAAATATTCACACACTCAAAATTTCTTTTTAACAACAATTTTACAAAGCCTTGAAAATTATATAGACAAAATAATGGTAAAAACGAAATAATACAGCTTTACAACAAAAAAGGTAGTCATAACAACACGTGAATTGTAAAACAGCATCATCAGCACAACGTATCCTACACTTTAGTATGATTTTACTTGCAGCTGATTGGTATTTAATAAATTATATAGTTTATTACGAGATATCTAGTGTTGTACAATTTACATAACAATGAATCCTGATTATTTACGCTATCAAAAGCCTTTCATTACCGCCCTTTTAGATTTGGTACGGTATGTAAAAGAAAGATCACCACGTGCATGGGCAGCATATACAGAAACAAGGCTTGAAAAATGGTGGAAATTTTCGCGGAAATGTCTAATAAGATTATTACGGCTTCTTGTGATGTTTTCATCATGTCGGCTATTAGCAAGGGTATACAAAAGGGGGCTGCTAACTACCAATACAGTTGTTTTACGCACAGTCTTGTCAACAACTCTTCAAACTCAAAAAGCGGACGCTTATTGTTTACAAGATTTGTTGACGGACTACGGTAAGTGAACACGTACCTCTTATGATAAAATTTTTATTTCTTAATTTATCAAATATATAAAAATTTTATTTTAGAACGATATAGTCGTGACGAGTCATTGCACTTAGACAGTAGCTATAGTAGCAATATCGAAACCGATGACGTGAGTCGTTAATTTTATGAAATATATTAATTTGGTGGAGTATTTTAATTTGGTTGAACCTAGGATGATACGCAAACGGCTGTACCGTAGCTTGGTTATCGCCCAGGCTGTGAAATGATAAAAATAGATCATTTTACGGGAGTTCAGCGTAAGCGTAACTTGTCTACTAGCTCTGACGATTCATACGTCTCGTTCCCTACAGATAATGAAGAATCGTATGATCCTGGTAAAGTTGATTCTGAAGAGAAAGAATCACTCACGACTGAAAGAACTCAACAATATTATGAAAACTTTATCACTGACGAAGAAAAACAAGAAGAAGAAGAAGAAGAAAGAGATGATGACGATAACGGTGGTGAATCAAGATGTTTTATACAACATAAACTTTTAGGTATTTTACACAGTGCTAATCAGCGTGGCTTTTATACAGCGTCAGCGGTTTAATAATTATAATAAAATTAAAGAGGCTATACGACCAGTTAAAAAGTAAGATCAATTTTGTATCCTGTAAATTTTGAATATTTAAAAATTATATTTTCAGGTGTACAATCAGGTGGTATAACAACAAGATCAAAAGCAAAAAAGGAATACACCTCTTTGCCGTCAAAATCAACACAGTTTGTCGCTGATGATAACAATAATAATTATAATAGCAATAGTGAAATTGATGAAAACGCAGATGGTTACATTAACGTACAACCCCCAGGTCAAAGATTTATAGTCGAACGGCCAATAGTTAAAAAATATAGGCAGTTTTACGCTAAAGGCCAAGAGACTACAATCAGAATCCTTCCACCTGCTGCGGAATCTAATCATATGAAATGGGTTGAAGGTGCATTAAGCGATATTTTTACGTATTTTACAGCGTCGTGCAGGCCTTACGGTCACGTAGATTGTACTATTAATTACGAAAGACTCACAGCTGGGGCTATTTGGGCAAACTTTACAAGAGCAAACAGTATTACAATGAATGATTTATGGCGTTTATTAAGCAATGTTGCTCAAAGTGCAGGCAGCCTGACTACTGACGATAGACTTATTATCACATCAGCTGTTGTCTCAGGTATTGAGGGTCGCGGAAAAGTAGTTTTGACTCATGAAACACTTTTCAAACGATCAATAATAACTATTAATAATAAGGATAATTTATTTTTGCCGCGGTCGTTAGTTATTGCAATGATGTATATTGAAAGAGGTGAGGTTCGTTCAGGTTCTTAACAGCGTAAGTGGAAAAATATAATAGACAATAGAAGAGATACACGACCTCAAGAAGCTCTTAAATTATTACAAGTTAGTGTTGTGATTCCTGAACACGGATGCGGTGTTAACGAAATCCTAGCTTTTTAACGCTATCATACGCGTAAAGGTATAGCGATAGTTGTGTATGAATTTTTTACATTTAGAAAAGGAGCTCAACTACTTTTTGATAGGCGTGTCATGGTTCAAGAAACGTTTGGGTCAATTTGTTATTTAATACATTTATTATATTATCAAGATACCAACCATTATCAGCCCATAACAAATTTAGCTGGTGCTTTAGGTAGTTGTTCATTTTGCGATCAATGTAATAAAGGTTACGAATCTAGTCGTGAGTATAGATGTTCTAAAAAATGTCCGCGTTATAATAGCTCGCCTGTATGTAAATATATAGCTAAAAAATCGTGTATTTTGTGTAATTGCCGGTTTTCGAATAATGAATGTTATAAGAATCATTTAAAATTAGCTTCAGCTAATTTACGTGGGAAAAATAAGGCTCTTATAGTGGGTGATGCTTTGAAATTATATACTATATGTTGTAGATACATGTATCATAATCTAGAACATAAGTGTAGCATAAATTACTGTCGGATTTGATGTTGCGAGAGACCACTTAATCATTATTGTTTTATGGCCCCTCTTAAACAAAAAGAGCTTCCAAAAGTTTTATTTTTATTTTATGATTTTGAAACGCGGCAAAATAAAAGGTGATAAGCCTACAAAATTACATGTGCCTAATTTGTGTCTTGTTCAAAAAACATGTCTCTATTGCTGGGATAGTAAGAACGTCTCTGAAAATTGCATCGAATGCGGTCAACGCGAATATATTTTTGAAGAAAAACCTGTTGAAAAATTTATTGATTTGGCTTTACAAAATAATTCTAAATTCTCGAAAATTATATGCATTGCTTACAACGATAATAGTTTTGATGTGCAATTTCTTTTAAAATGTATGATTGAGCAAAAGAAAACACGATTACCTGATCTAATTTTAAATAGTACAAAAATAATTGTGATGCGCGTTTAATTGTGAAAACAGTTTTTTCAGATAGTCTTAATTATTTGCATATGCCTTTGAGAGAGCTTCCAAAAGTGTTTGGATTCGATGATAAAGCATCGAATGGCTGTTTTCCGTACATATTTAACATACCCTCTAATAAAAATTATATAGGGTTTATGCCTGATGTAAAATACTTTTCACCTGATACTATATTTGCGAAAGTATAATAATAAAGTACAAAAAGGTTATATTTTTAATTTTCAAAATGAAATTAAATTTTATTGTCAAAATCATGTAACTGTTTTAAGAAGAACCTGATTAATTGATGAATTAGAAGGGTACGGTCTAGGAATTTATATTGCATCTATTGTAACAGGTGGCCCAAAATTTTATGCTTATACTATACGTGAACCTGATAATACGACCGCCGAGGTATGTAAACTAAAAGTTATAACTTTAAATTTTTCTAATAGTCTTAAAATTAATTATAATACAGTTAGAGCACTTATAA
This sequence comes from Microplitis demolitor, assembly GCF_026212275.2. Classification (NCBI taxonomy): domain Eukaryota; kingdom Metazoa; phylum Arthropoda; class Insecta; order Hymenoptera; family Braconidae; genus Microplitis; species Microplitis demolitor. Next base: position 13,905,350 of record NC_068550.1, on the reverse strand, counting down.
CTGGTGAAAAAACAGAGCCTGTTACAATAAAATTTGATGCTATACGCAGAACATGTTTTCATGCTATTGTAACAGAAAAGGAAACGAAAACAACATTTCCATGATATAAAAAAGGCGTTTTAGAAATAAATATTCAACATTACCATTTGGGTACAGAGTTTATTAATTGTATTTAAATTAACACTGTAATAGCTTATAATAATTGTATAAAATATACTCGCTTATTCTATGTTTTATTTTCTCCCTCTTTCATTTAGCAGCGTAAGTAATTTTTATTTATTTAGTTGTTTACTTAAGTTTATTTTCTCCAATTCTCCGAAGACAGTCGACCTAATCGTTAAAACTAAATTAAAATGGATATTATAATAGATATTCAGGGCTTCTTCGATAATTATAGAAATTTTTTACCTAAAGAAGTAGCGCTAGTAGATTGAATCTTCTATACAAGGTCATTAGTTAATCAAACCCCCATTTTCATATAATAAATAATTATCCTCAACACGTCAAAAAAATAACTGGCTTACAATAAACAAACATGGTTTGAAGCGGTTTGACGGTTTTATTGCACTTTCAAATTTGACACCTATTGTCAAATTTTATTCTGAAAGAGCTTGGTGTGTATATGTACGTGGTGATATAAAATTTAAATATCTTGAAAAATTTCTACAAAAGGAAGTTATTAATTTAGAAGAAAAAGATATTGACAAGACCCCTCATAAATTTGATGATTTGATAACCACAAACACTTTATGTACATTACACGGCGCATTGAAAATTTACAATCCTGATCAAAATTTGAGATGTGCTTTAAACAACGCTCTTTGCCTACAAAAGTGATTTTAAAAGAACGTTCAAATTCTTATGAATTTTAAAACTTTCTAAATTTTCATATGTCTCTTAAATAACAACTGACAATATACACAGCTACTGGCTGCATTTTACGTGGGGTCAGCATTTTACGTGGGGTCAGCATTTAAAAAGACAAGCAGATTAAAACTACAACGAGTCTTAGTTTCAAACGGTAGTTCAAGCGTGTCATAATAATGTGTTACACAAAATTTGATGAGTGTGATGAGATTCACGCCGAACCGGAAGAGGAAGATCCAGGAAATGAAATTAATGTGACTGAACACGATCTGGACACATTTA